>NC_091181.1:36324455-36349455 GCF_040958095.1 Procambarus clarkii
GTCGACCCTGGTAAAGAAGCTCACGGGCGCGAAGTTGTGTGATTAGATGATACAGCATAATGTGGATCATAGGCACTCCAGCCGCCTCGCCCATCCCGCCTCTATCCTGGTAACCGCCATTCCCTCCCCCCCAGTCCCCCGCGGTCGCTATCCCGGTCACCGCAACGGGTAGTACCCGCGGTCATTGAGTGCTGGTGAGGGAGTGAATCTCTCAATATCAGAATCTTCGTTGTGAAAGTGTAGGGGAGTTAGGGAAAATGGTTTACCTATCACCTTGTTACCTATCACCTCATTACCTCTTTTCTTGTTGCCTACCACTTGGTGATTCTACCACCTCGTTATCTATGACCTCGTTATCTACCTCTCCGTTACCTATTACCTCGTTACTTACCACCATGTTACCAACCTCTTCACTGTCTAGCACCTCACTATCAACTTCCTCGTTACCTACCACCTCGTTACGTATTCCTCGTTACCAACCATCTCGCAAAGTCAAAGCAAGTAACGCCATAATAGTTTCCACTATGAATTGCTCCAAATGTGCTCAGAAATAACGAGAGAGTAAATGCGTTTATCAACATGTTAACGGCCCCTTGTATATATATATATTCTTTGAATGGTTTATTTATTAGTTTAAAACATATATACGAATGGCTTTTGCGATTGTCGATTCAAAAATAAAAAAAAATAAAAAAAAATACACGAGAAACTATTTGTCCGATAATTTTATGCGCATGTTTTTATTTTTTATTTTTTTTTTTTTGTCTGAGATAGGAACTACATTCCCAATTTTCCACGATTGCGTTACTCTTCCCAATTACAGTATTTTTCAATTAAGATTGTAATTGATTTTTAATGATTTTAATGATTCTTTTTAACTCTTCTTGGTATTAAATCATTTCACATTTTTTCCTCCTTTCATTCTGAAATATTTCAGCTTTGTAAACAGGTCTTCTATGATACATTGGGTATACACTGGGTATACATTGGGTATAAATTAGGTATACAGTGGTATACACTTGGTGCTAGTATTATGTATACATTATACACTGTCATTGTTTGTCTATCATTGTTTGTCTATCGTCTATCGTCTTTCATTGTTTAGTATACACTGGTGCTGGTATAATTTTTTACCGAGTAGCGCAAAAAACACCTGTACATTTATTTTTCCTCAAATATAGTGACCAAGACTGAAATATTATGAAATATGACATAGCAATGTATTGTATGAAATATGACATAGAAATGTATTGTACGAAGCGGACACGACTTTCTCCGGACGAAACTCGTTAAGGTCTCCAATTATAACCCATTGTTGTATTGGTTGTCCCAAGAACCTCAGTACAATGTTTACTTGGCTTCTGAACATTGGCTGATATCACTCACTTCTTTCTGTTTTCTGTCTTAGTCTACTTCTCATTCACTGTCTTAGTCTGCTTATCACTCACTGTCTTAGTCTACTCACTCGCTGTCTTAGTCTACTCCTCACTGCCTTAGTCTACTTCTCACTCTCTGTTTATCCATTACCTGGTCATTATATTTTCTTTCTTCTATCTATTTTTTTGCATTCATCAGCATTAGAGCTTTATTTCCTATTTGCCAAACTAATTTACGAAGAGTTTTAAGTCAGCTTGTAATCTCTGTCCTTTCTGGCTGCATATTATAAATTTATTTTTTAATCATACAGATTTTTTGTATATTGTACAGCTTAACCTATTATCGAGCACATTTATATAAATTCAGAATGACCCTTTTATAAAGCAGGTTCTAGCATGATGATTTTTAAATCTAAGCTAATCTAGTTTGTATTCATTGTTCCGTGTTCCATTTTGGTTTCAGATCTTTAGTATCCTATTAATATCCTCCAAATTATACGCTTTCATTCATTTGTATATTTCATGTATCCCTTTACCCTTCGACTATCTAGAGAATATACATTGAGTTGACTTACACACAGAAATCACAATTGCGTGATGCATCAAATGAACAAATCCACAAGGGGATTTGTGGATTTGTCGTAGCTCCGTCGATTAAGACAGCGTCTGGGATGCTCTCGGACGCAGGTTCGAACCCTCGTCACGGCCCTTGTGGATTTGTTCATTTAAGTTGCCTTACTTTCTCTGCAAGAAACTGCTAAGGGACAAGAGAGGGAACTTGACCAGGGAATATGAGAGGGACCACGACCAGGATACCTGGGATGGACCACGTCCAGGGGAAGAACCAGGACTAAGGGACATGGGAGAGACCAGTACTACGGAACAAAGATTTAAGCTTAAGACAGATGAAACAGAATGATGGGAAAAAGAGCCTCTGCCGTTGCATGACAGAGAGAAAGTGGCGGGCACTGAGAACAGAGATACTCGAGGCGGACTCCACACATAACCGTAAGATTTTTGTCGATTTTTAAAACTTCAGAGGCGAGCCCAAGAACTGAAGCTGAACACCCACAAATCACAAGTGAGTGTTCACAGCGCCCATGCATGCACTTGCGTTTCATGTGAGTGCGGTTGGTGACCTCAGCCATTCCTAAAACAAGTCCTGACATAGTGAGCTTCAGGCTTGATTCGACAAGCAAGCAAGCACCTGCCCGTCCGCTTATGGTTGGTAGACCCACTAAGCAGGCGCCACCGCCACCACCACCACCTGCTCCCTCTGGCACACTCGCCCTAATGCCACCCTGAGATAAGGCCTTGTTTACGCGTTGGTGTGACGCAGGTGACATGGAAAGCAGGTACTCTCAGGGCGGCCTCTGGTGCATTCATTGGTGATAATTAACGCCATGTTATCCTCCTCGACGAACAGTGACATCTTCTTGATAATATGTACGTGTGTGTGTGTGTTCAATGTTATTGACTTAACTGACATATGTGCTAAACAATTTTAGTGGCAAGGTTGCCAACACAAGACTCAAGCGCTCCGATTCAGGTAGCCAACCCACTCTTGGGACAAGAAGCATGGCGCTCACCCACTCATGTGGGTTAACTTACGTGTCAATATATGCAGATGACGCAAAGATGATGAGGAATGTTAAAACAGAGGAAGACTACAGGAGGTTACAAGAGGACCTTCGGGATTGGGTGGTTATAAATAGGAGCTGCCTCGTGTGGGTCAATAAACCCTCAGCAGTTACCTTTATTCTTATGACCTTGACAAACTCCAGGAATAGACTAAAAGAAAAGGTAGAATTCAATCCCAAAAAGTGTAAGGTAATGAAGATTGGATATGAAGAAAGGAGATCAGGAGGTAACTACACCATATGAGCATCTACAGGAATCGAAAAGATAAAAATATTTGAGAGAAGATGTAATTACAGCACTCACACCAGAGGCACACTTAGACAGGATAACATAGACGGCACACGGGACGCTGGCAAACATTCGATCGTCGTTTAAAAACTTACATCAGAACTTCTTCAAGGCAATCCACGCAAAAATGTTTAGACCAATAATGTAATATGCAGCACTAACATGGAATCCTCACCTTGTGAAGCATGAAACCAAAGATGGTAATGTACAGTGATTTGCAGCAAGAATTGACACCCGAGCTAAGAGGGTTAAATTAAGCTATACGGACAGACTAATGGAAATGAATATCACACCCTTAGAGGATAGAAGAAATAGACGGAATAAGATCACAACATGCAAGATAATGTAGGCAATAGACAAGGAAAACAAAATCAGTCTCTTTAGATTCCACGAAAGTAGGACAAGAAAATACAGGTGTAAGCTGGAAACGAAAATGAGTCTATTGGTGGTCATCAAGACAAATGCGCTGAAATAAGTCATGAAAGCCATCACTATCTACAACTTTAAGGTCAAATTCGACAAAGAATTCGAACATCAGAATAATTCAACTACAACGCCGTGCGCAGGAAAGTACACAGGGATATTAGAAAGAACTTCACCACATGCAGGCGATGAGTCACAATAACGTGGCTGAAGAATGTTGACCAGACCACACACTAGAAGCTGAAGGAACGACGACGTTTCGGTCCGTCCTGGACCATTCTCAAGTCGACAGTCGACTTGAGAATGGTCCAGGACGGACCGAAACGTCGTCGTCCCTTCACCTTCTAGTGTGTGGTCTGGTCAAGAACTTCACCACATCAGAGTTGTCAATGGGGTGTAATGAGTTAAACGAAGAAATTATTGTGGCTGTCTCAATGCATAACTTTAAATGTAAATGTGATAAGGCAAACGTAGGAAGTGAGTCATTGCATTAAACAAAACAAAAATCATTCGGAAGGCGGGGCCATGAGCTGTTGCTCGACCGTGTAAACTCTTCTAGGTGTGTCCAAATATTTTTTGACTTCGAACGGGCCAAGGCGTGGGTACCTAGACGTAACTTTTATACTTAAACACACACACACACACACACACACACACACACACACACACACACACACACACACACACACACACACACACACACACACACACCATGATGAAGCACTGAAGTTCAAGATCAGAATGTTTCGTGCTTGGAAGTTTCAGTCGCTGGATCACCAAGAGAGTAAATTCTCTCATTGGACCACTAATGACCTTCAAATTTGTATCATTACCAGTTGTTATATTTTTAGTGTAACTGTATAAGACTACCAATAATGTTTTTAATCGGATAAAACAATAATGTTTGAGTGTGTAGCCCAAACGATGGGCTGCCCCGTGGTGCACGAGTCTCTCTCTCTCTCTCTCTCTCTCTCTCTCTCTCTCTCTCTCTCTCTCTCTCTCTCTCTCTCTCTCTCTCTCTCTCTCTCTCTCTCTCTCTCTCTCTCCCCTCCCTCCCCCCCCCAGTGGGCACAAGAAGCTTGAGAAACATTCAGTCAGGGCGTTATCGAGGTTGAATCAACATTTTCTATGCTGAATCTACGTTGGTCTGTCTGCCATGTGTCTATCCATCTATACATCCATCCATCTGTTTATCTATTCATAAATCCATCCAGGCACCTGTCCATCATCTATCCAGCTACTTCTTCATCGGTCCATCCACAAGTCTATCCATCTATCTACACCTCTCTCAAGGGCCACCATGATGTGAACATAGACTAGACAATATGAACATTCTGTTCACCACTCCACAAGGGTTCCTGGAGGCTCGTCTCTTTCCTTCCCTGGTTCCCTAATGTCATGCATCCAAACAGCAGCTGCGGATCACATTTATAACCCAAACATGATGCTATTTAAGGATTTTTTTTTACGGCAAGAATGGAATTATTTACAGTAATACGCGACATCTTGATGGTCAGGAAATGACGTCTTTCCGTGTTTGACTTTCTTTTGGGATGTTTTCCCAGCTGAGACAAGCCAGGCAAGGTCAGCCGAGCAAGGCACATGGTGTCAGTCACGCGAGGCACTCCGCATGGTGTCAGTCACGTGAGGCACTCCGCATGGTGTCAGTCACGCGAGGCACTCCGCATGGTGTCAGTCACGCGAGGCACTTCGCATGGTGTCAGTCACGTGAGGCACTCCGCATGGTGTCAGTCACGCGAGGCACTCCGCATGGTGTCAGTCATACAATCCACTCCGTTTAGATGTCCTCGACAATTTCCTCTTGAGTTCTCACAAACAGGAAGGAACCTGCCCGGTGTCTTCAGAACCAGTCGTTCTCCTCCACAGCTGTTTAGCAGGATGGCAAAAGTGTGCGCAGCTTAACACGGAGAGAGAAAAATACACATATGTATAATTCCCGTCACATTAGAGAGGTGGTGTTGGAGATACATGACGGCCAGACGTGCTCAAGGTTCCGTTACAAGGTGTCCTCAGCTGACACCAAACTGACGATCATTAAATGGCCTCGGAAGGGATTGTATCCAAAGTGTGTGTGTGTACTCGCCTATTTGTGCTTGCGGGGGTGAGCTCTGGCTCTTTGGTCCCGCCTCTCAACAGTCAATCAACTGATGTACAGATTCCTGGGCCTATTGGGCTCTATCATATCTACATTTGAAAATGTGTATGGAGTCAGCCTCCACCACACCCCTGCCTAATGCATTCCATCTGTTAACTACTCTGACACTGAAAAAGTTTCTTTCTAACGTCTCTGTGACTCATTTGGGTACTCAGCTTCCACCTGTGTCTCCTTGTGCGTGTACCACCCGTGTTAAATAATCCATCCCTGTTTACCCTGGCAATTCCCCTGAGAATTTTTTAAATGGTGATCATATCTCCCCGAGTTCTTCTGTCCTCCAGCGACGTGAGGTGCAGTTCATGCAGCCTATCCTGGCATGGTTTCTGTGTGTATGTTTACTATTTGCGCATGCAGAATCAAACTACTAGCTCTTGGACCCCGCCTTTCTAACCAATCTATTTTTACTCAAGTATGTCTTCTACATATATTTCTCTGTAACGCGCGCACACTCACGTACACACACACACACACACACACACACACACACACACACACACACACACACACACACACACACACACACACACACACACACACACACAGGCCTCGTGGCTGAGTGGACAGGGCTTGGGGGTTGTAGTCCTAATGGCCCAGGTTCGATTCCCGGCAGAGGCGGAAACAAATGGGCAGAGTTTCTTTTACTTTGATGCACCTGTTCATCTATCAGTAAATTAGTACGTGTGAGTTAGACGGATGCTACGGGCTGTTTCCTGGAGTGGTATGTGTGTGTGTGTGTGTGTGTGTGTGTATGTGTGTGTGTGTGTGTGTGTGTGTGTGTGTGTATGTGTGTGTGTGTGTGTGTGTGTGTGTGTGTGTGTGTGTGTGTGTGTGTGTGTGTGTGTGTGTGTGTGTGTGTGGGCGCGTGTGTGTGGGCGCGTGTGAAAGAGAAATACGTGTAGTAGACATAATAGAGGAAAAATAAATTGGTTAGAGAGGCGGAGTCCAAGAGCTAATAGCTCGATTCTGCAGATACAAATAGTTAATACAAATCGTAAATACACACATATACACATCCCTAGAAAGCAGCCCGTAGCACTTGTCTAACTCGAAAGTACCTATTTACTGCTTGATGAACAGGCTCATCAGGTTGAAAAAAAACTGCCAAATTGTTGCTGACTCAGCGGGAATCGAACCCGGGTGGCTTAGGACTACGACCCCTCGAGCGCTATCCACTCAGCTGCAAGAACACACCCACACACACTCACGTGTGTGGGTGTGTGTCTGTGTAACAGTGACAGGAAGGGCGTCTCCCGCGTCTTTGTCTCTATAATTATCGTCCTTAGCAAACGGGAGCTGATGGGGATGTTCCATCCGTGCCTCTCAGGTCGATCTCTCTCTTTGTATGACCTGCTGAGCCTGTGTTGGCTGCTTGCTGCTGCTGCTGCTGTGGTCTGTGTCAGGTGTCGCTTACTGCTGCTGCTGCTGTGGTCTGTGTCAGGTGTCGCTTGCTGCTGCTGCTGCTGTGGTCTGTGTCAGGTGTCGCTTCTTGCTGCGGCTCCCCGTCCACCCCGGGGATGTTGACGTCCCTCAGCCTACGTAGTTAATTCACCGCTTGTCTCTTTCACACACACACGAAGAGATGTGGTGGAGGCTGACTCCATACACAGTTTCAAGTGTAGATATGATAGAGCCCAATAGGCACAGGAACCTGTACACCTGTTGATTGACGGTTGAGAGGCGGGACCAAAGAGCCAGAGCTCAACCCCCGCAAACACAACTAGGTGAGTACACACACACACACACACACACACACACACACACACACACACACACACACACACACACACACACACACACACACACACCTGGATACGATCAAAGAACATTGAGAAGTAGAGGACACGCGGGTACCACTATTCTTACTAGTTTACACTAGCTGTTGTGCCTCTTGCTAGTATACAACACCTACTTCCTCTTACCAGTTCGCCAAACACTATAATAACGGATCGGGAATCCGTTCGTTGATTGTTACAGAGATAACAACGAAGAAGGCAACGAAGCAATTACCGAACGCCACTTTCCAGCGCCTATACCCTTCAAAAAAGAGCGACTAGAGGCGTTCTCAGCTCTCCTGGAAAGCTGGAATCACATACTAGGACGACCAGAATTCCAGCTGTGGCTTTTCCATGACAGATTTCTCAAAGATTCGACCAGAGCAATTCATCGAAATTGTTCTGAAAATTCAGACGAAACGTCGTCGTCCTTCCACCTTCTAGTGTGTGGTCTGGTCAACATACTTCAGCCACGTTATTGTGACTCCTCGCCTACATTCGACCAGAATTACGTGAGCCATAATACAGAATTAATGTATTATGGCTCACGGAGATGACTGTAGATTCCCGTTAACAGGAGGACTCTTGTATTTTGATGAGTGACTGCCGGCTCTGGTGAGTCCACTGGTCCAGTACAGTACCCGGCCGTGACAGCATGCACTGGTGAGTCCACTGGTCCAGTACAGTACCTGGCCGTGACCGCATGCACTGGCGAGTCCACTGGTCCAGTACAGTACCTGGCCGTGACCGCATGCACTGGTGAGTCCACTGGTCCAGTACAGTACCTGGCCGTGACAGCATGCACTGACGAGTCCACTGGTCCAGTACAGTACCTGGCCGTGGCAGCATGCACTGACTAGTCCACTGGTCCAGTACAGTACCTGGCCGTGACCGCATGCACTAGCGAGTCCACTGGTCCAGTACAGTACCCGGCCGTGACAGCATGCACTGGTGAGTCCACTGGTCCAGTACAGTACCCGGCCGTGACAGCATGCACTGGTGAGTCCACTGGTCCAGTACAGTACCCGGCCGTGACAGCATGCACTGGTGAGTCCACTGGTCCAGTACAGTACCCGGCCGTGACAGCATGCACTGGTGAGTCCACTGGTCCAGTACAGTACCCGGCCGTGACAGCATGCACTGGTGAGTCCACTGGTCCAGTACAGTACCCGGCCGTGACAGCATGCACTGACGAGTCCACTGGTCCAGTACAGTACCTGGCCGTGGCAGCATGCACTGACTAGTCCACTGGTCCAGTACAGTACCTGGCCGTGACCGCATGCACTAGCGAGTCCACTGGTCCAGTACAGTACCCGGCCGTGACAGCATGCACTGGTGAGTCCACTGGTCCAGTACAGTACCCGGCCGTGACAGCAAAGCCGTGCATGGAAACAGAAAACATAGACGATCTCATGTCATTATAAAAGCAGGAAAATGAATGGAAATGTAATTAGGAAATACGGTATATAAAAATAAAATACATTTGACAATAAGGAGACAATAATTGTCACCAAGAACAAACTTTACCTGTAATAAAAGGAAAAAAAAATCACCAGCAATAAATTTAAGAAAATATACAAAATGCTGTCAGAACACGGGGAAAATAATGAAAAAAAAGCAAACAAATCTTAAAAGCATAAAAGCATTAAAAAAAAGAATAACAAAATCAGCTTTTAACTCGTGTATATCTTATTTTCCAAGAAATGTAACACTGTTATGTTGTAAACTGCCGTCAGTAGATACAATGATCGTGATATTTAGTTCGTGTTCAACTCTGCTGTTATGGTTCACACAGTCATGTTGAAACGTTCTCGGTAGCCACTAAACATCGTTTCTAACGCCAGTGTCAGTCTGAGTAGTAAAGTGGCTTGAACACTTTACACTGCAAATGACGCACTTAATTCATTTACAATGATAGCTACCCCTCGGTTACTTAGAATTAGAGCTACTATTTTTTTTTCATTGTATCTATACGGTTGTACGGGAAGGGAAAGGAACTATCAGGAGAAAGTGCCAAGCCATTACGACTATATAGCACTTGGAAAGGGTCAGGATAAGGATTTGGGATGGGAAGGGGAGGGGAAGATGGAATAGGTCAATGCTACGAAATGTTCGTATCATTGGAGTGAATGTTTAGTTTGGTTGCCAACCTGTTGCCAAAATGAGTTACAAGGTTTTTGGTTATTTTGGAGGAAACAATCGTTGATATTTCTCTGTATAAAGCGAACTTAAATTTGGTGGTCATATGACCACCAAATTGGCACCCTTACCATTTGGCACCAAATTGGGGAGGTGTAGATAACAATTAGGGTACGTAGTTTGTGAAGCTACGTTGATCGGTCACATCTCTTCTGTCCGGAAGTATCTGAATGTAATTCACTGATTGGCTTGCGGTGATTCAGTTCACACTAGACGCGTTGCCCAATCATGTATTTTATCTATCAGCATTAGATACGTCTGTAGTCAAGAATTCAACATTAGCATTAAACAGTCCATGATGGATATAATTTGTGAGTTGTAGAGTGCTCAGCATTCTTCGGTATCCAGCCGGTTACCGACCCTCCTCATCTTTCACTCTTCGGGTATTACGGGCTCACCATAGCCCGTGCTACATGGACACTTCATATCTGAGTAGCTGAATCTAAAACATCATCCTCATTTTCGGGTAAAGGATAGATATTTCACTAAGTTGAACTGAATACAATATGTTGTTTATCAGTTTCTCTTCTACCAGTCCTACAGTAAGGTATATTTTGTGCTTCCATTGTGATAGTGTGCATTAGTACTCATGTTTTTGTTAATATTATTATATTCAAGCAGGTTGCAGCGGATGAGAGAGACAAAGAGCCTTAACATCTACATTATCAATAAGAAAGTAACATAGGCAGCTGAGAGAGACTGCGTTAATGGGGTGCCCCAATGGGTAAAAAAAAATGAAAGTTGTAACTGTGTATTCACCTAGTTGTTCTTGCGGGGGTTGAGCTTTGCTCTTTCGGCCCGCCTCTCAACTGTCAGTCAACTGTTACTAACTACTAACTATTTTTTTCACACACACACACACACACACACACGCACGCACACACACACACACACACACACACACACACACACACACACACACACACACACACACACACACACACACATGTTGGGGGCCTCGTAGCCTGGTGGATAGCGCGCAGGACTCGTAATTCTGTGGCGCGGGTTCGATTCCCGCACGAGGCAGAAACAAATGGGCAAAGTTTCTTTCACCCTAAGTGCCCCTGTTACCTAGCAGTAAATAGGTACCTGGGAGTTAGTCAGCTGTCACGGGCTACTTCCTGGTGTGTGTGTGTGTGGTGTGGGGGAAAAAAAAAAAAGTAGTTAGTAAACAGTTGATTGACAGTTGAGAGGCGGGCCGAAAGAGCAAAGCTCAACCCCCGCAAAACACAACTAGTAAACACACACCGGGGTGCCGGTGGCTGTGTGAATAGCACACTGGACAAGTAATCCAGTGGCCCGGGTTCGATTCTCGGCGCCGGCGAGAAACAAAAATGGTCAGAGTTTCTTTCACCCTGAAGCTCCTGTTACCTAGTAGTAAACCTGGGCATTAGACAGCGGTTACGGGCTGCTTCCTGGGTTTGTGTGTGTGAGAAAAAAAATAGTAGTAACAGATGATTGACAGTTGAGAGGCGGGCTGAAAGAGCAGTGCTCAACTCCCGTAAGCACAACTAGGTGAATACACATCCCAATAAGCAGCTCCGTAACAGCTGTCTAACTCCCAGGTACCTATTTACTGCTAGGTAACAGGTTAATTCAGGGTGAAAGAAACTTTGCCCATTTGTTTCTGCCTGGTCCGGGAATCAAACCCGGGCCACAGAATTACGAGTCCTGCGCGCTGTCCGCTCAGCTACCAGACCTCTTTGTGTGTGTGTGTGTGTGTGTGTGTGTGTGTGTGTGTGTGTGTGTGTGTGTGTGTGTGTGTGTGTGTGTGTGTGTACTCACCTAATTGTGCTTGTGGGGGTTGAGCTTCGGCTTTCTGATCCGGCTTTTCAACTGTCAGTCAACTGGTGGACAGGTTCCTGAGCCTTTGGGGTTATATCATATCTACATTTAAAACTGTGTATGGCGTCAGCCTCCACCACATCACTGCCTATTGCATTCCATTTGTTAACTACTCTGACACTGAAGAAATTCTTTCTAATGTCTCTGTGGCTCATTTGGGTATTAAGTTTCCACCTGTGTTTCCTTGTTCGTGTTCCACCCGTGCTAAATTGTTTGTCTTTATCCACCCTATCAATTCCCCTGAGAATTTTGTAGGTGGTTATCATGTCTCTTCTGTCTTCCAGGGACGTGAGGTTTAGCTCCCGTAACCTTTTCTCGTAGCTCATAGAGCTCTGTTCTAGTCCTAGTCTGGTAGCATACCTCTGAATCTTCTCTGACTTTGTCTTGTGTTTAACTAGGTCTGGACTCCTGGCTGGAGCTGCATACTTCAGGATTGGTCTGACTTAAGTGTATACAAGGGTCCTGAACGATTCCTTACCCAAGTTTCTAAGGGCAGTTCTTATATTGGCCAATCTAGCATATGCCGCTGATGATATCCTTTTGATGTGGGCATCTGGGGACTGGTTCGGTGTGATATCAACTCCCAGATCTTTCTCTCTATTTGACTTTTGCAGCAGTCCCCGTGGCGAAGTGATAACACAATCGCCTGGCATTTCTCGAGCGCTTTGGCCTGGGTTCGTATCCTGGCAGGAGAGGATTTACTTGGTGTCTAACCTTAACTGTAGCCTCTGTTCACCCAGCAGTGAATGTGTACCTGGTTGTTAAACGATTTGGCGGGTCGTATTCCGGGGAAAACTTGTGTAACAACCTTTTATGAGGTACTGTGTTGAAGGCTTTCTGACAGTCCAAGATATCTGACAGCAGAAATGTGTGTGTGATCAGAATAGGTGTTGTCATGGAGTTGTCAGGGTGATGTCATAGAGTGGTCAAGTTTGTCAAGAAGTGGTCAAGTTTATGGCAAGAAGTGGGAAAAGTATTGTCAAGTAGTGGGCAAAGTATTGTCAAGAAGTTGCACAAGCTTTGCCCTTCACAAGTGATCAGAAGGCAAAAGATTCAACAAGTCATGAAAATGTTCCTAACTTCACAACAAGAGCGCCTCTGGCGTTAAGCGTCAGACCAACGAAAAATTGCGTCGTTTAGTTAATAAAAAAAAACAGCTTTAATACCACGTGTGAACATGAACAATTATGGGGTCAGTTTTACACGTGTCTTGCATCGTCCCATCATTCACTCTCCGCCCCACTTCCCCCTCCACGCTGCCCACTACCAACTTACAAGGTATGATAATAGGAACAAAATTGGTGGGTGCAGCCTAGCCTAATCGTACGGTAGCCTCTTAGTTTTCATGCTTCGACTCGTGCTTTCGTGCCTACCCATACCCATGCGTTCTATTGGACACACACACACGGATACCGACTCCGTAGCTGCTCGTTGCTCATCAAACATTATCGAAGTGGTGGCGGCCACGAGTTCTGAAAGGGAGAAACATAGTGGGGCTGAAATAGCCTAAGCTACTCTATCCATTTGAGATGTATTTGTTCTCTTGTCTCAATAAACATACTTGAACTTGAAAGAGAGAAGCATCACTCAACCTCCCCCCCCCCCAGGCCATGAAAAGACATCCCAACATCCCACTCACTGTACCCTCACAATTTGAAGTTTTTGTGCGTCTGCCTCCCCTACGCATCCGCACATGCCTATGTTATCTGTGTACTCGGAATGCCCACACCTGTCATCCCTACACACCGATAATGCCATGGCATGCTGCCCTTGTGTACTGGGAACATGACTAAGTGTTGAGGGTAGGTGGTTGGGCAGGAGGCAAGTGTCTAGGGTAGGTGGTGGGTAGGAGGCAAGTGTCTTGGGTAGGTGGTGGGTAGGAGGCAAGTGTCTTGGGTAGGTGGTGGGTAGGAGGCAAGTGTTGACCGGAGGTGAGGTGGGAAAGTGATAATTTTCGCGCAAAGACGCACCTGCCCAATTACCGAGACAGAGAAAGACAATTACGGCTCCAGGTAGGTAGGTAGGTCAGAGACACCGTCGAATAAGGCCGTGGTTCACGCCTTCGGACAAGCTGCAACTGCACCCGGTTGTCAGGGAAAGTGGGTGGATACCTCATGCATCCACCTGGATGGTGGATACCTTACTCTACTCTAATGCACTATTGATAATAATTATCTAAGATATAATATGTTTTTATATTCCTCATATACGTCATAAATGGAATCGGGTGTGTGTTTTCACTTAATTGATTGACTACGTATACCTCAGACATATACAGGAATTTAAACAGATTAAAGATAATTAGTATTATTAATTATCTTTATTTTGTCCAATTTCATTCCGTTGTTAAGAGTTATATCTGATTGAACAGTTCCATTGATTTGCTTATGTTTATTCTGCTTAGGCCTTTTATCTATTTGTATTCTTAATCTATCGTAGTAAGAGAGATTCCTAATAATAGAGATTATCTCTATCCTTCTTCGTTGTGTGTTTTCAAAGAGAATTGAGGTCTATTGCGCAGTGAAAATATTCACTGAAATAATATTCACTGCAAATATTCAGTGAAAAACAGACCAGAATGCAGTGAGTAGACGAAAACAACTTATCCAAATGAGAAACCTCAAATTTGTAACGTAAAATTCTGCCAATTACTCTAACCTGCCAGAAATCAGTTTCGTATTTAGCCAGTAAAGACATGTCGGATAGTTCATAGTGGTGATTTATGAGGCCCGATCATCCTCTCTAAAATTTGTGATATGTGTCATTATTTTAAATTGGTGTTTCAGGGTGTTTATGATTTTAATTTCCAGTGGCTATGAGTGACCTCCCCACAATTAATAATACAACAATTTGAATGAGAAAATCAACTGGAGCTCTGAGGAGACTCGAACCCGCGGCCTAGGGACTCCCCGTTGCTCACATTACCACTGTACCATCTGGGCAAGAAGCTATACAACCGGGACACTACTGAAGCCACAATTAGTCTGGAGGCTTTTATTGAAGCCAGTCCAAGTTTTACGTAAAACACCCAACCACTTGGGTGTAGGCAACGTAGTTCATCCATCGTACCACCGTAGTTCATCCACCGGTGGGTGCACAACCCACTGATTTTTAACGTTAGGGTGGTGCAGTGGTAAAGGGAGCAGGTTGAAGTCCCTTGGTCGAGGTTTCGAGTCTCCTCAAGTGCTCCAGTTGATTTTGTCATTGATACATATCACTTTAGTGTGATTTCTTTGTGAATAATTGGAATAATAATTATGGACCACATTAAACCGAAGCAATTCAATAGCTATTCTATTTTGTAAAAAAAAAAAAAAAAACTTGTTAGAGAACTGCCGAGCTGCTCCTTACATTCCTCTAAGACATATTCAGTTATCTCAAACAGGACATAAAGATTTGATTCGCCTAATATTTTTTTTACAAACAATTGTTTTTGTACTTAACAACTTACATACTGTAAATATTATTAGAATGGAGCATAATTGTTATTTTCTTATTTCCATCGATTCCAACCATTTTAACACCTGATTATTTTTGTTACGAGAGTAACAAAGTTGTTAAAGTTGTGTTTAAGTTGTGTTTAAGTAATAAACATTATTTAATTTAGGGCTGCCTTACCGTTTACTGTGAGTGTCACGTGAGCCAGTTTAGTGAGATTCCATCTGAAGAACAGTGTGAGTTGCTGTTGTTGTTATAGATTAAGCTACTCGGAACAAGTTCCAAGTAGCACGGGCTATGGTGAGCCCGTAACTTACCTGGTACAGGAGCGGGGTAAGTAGCACGGGCTACAGTGTGAGATAAGACCGGGCATATGTAGCAGGGAAGCGTGATACAGCCGAAGGTAATGTACCAGAAGCTAAACATTACCCAAAGTTGTACCATAATCCATTTCATCCTCCGGTAATAACCTGGCCAAGGCATCCACACGCCTTGAGGGAGGGAGATAACCGGCCACAAAATATACAATATAATGTATAAACTTTTCTGAGAATTCATGCAAAATTCAATGAGATATTAATCTGTTTCTCACGTTCAAATTATTTCTCAAATAATAATATTGATACTTGACGATTAGGCAATACTGCGTCACGCTGGATAAACCCAAGATCAGGGATGGATTTACACACGTAATAAGCTGGATAAAACCCGGACCAGGGATGGATTTACATAACTCCTAAGCTGGATAAACCTCGGACCAGAGATGGATTTACATAACTCACAAGCTGGATAAACCCCGGACCAGGGATGGATTTACATAACTCACAAGCTGGATAAACCACAGACCAGGGATGAATAACTATTAATCATGGTTGTCGAGCGAGGTGTGAAGGGCGGTGCTGGTCAGCGGGTAATAGCCGCCCGCGGCAACAATAGACGGATTAAACAATATAATTTGACTGTCCACGGTCCGGTAAGATAGTGATTAACGTTTGAACGATGAAGGCTCTGTGAGGCATTGAAGTACGAGAGAGACGGTGAGTAATGAGTAAAGGAGATTGAGGAACACTGTTAACAGATGATTGTAATGCAGTAATAGGCTGGGGAAAGTGGGCTCGGTGTTGGGGTAGGCTGCGTGTTGGAGTAGGCTGCGTGCTAGAGCATGTTGTGAACGCATTCTTTCTTCCCTGGATAAAATATGATGTGATCTAGAATTGCTGTTTTTTAAGATCAAACGCCACAAGGAATACTTGTGTCTCCATCCCCCCTTTCTCCACCATCACCAGACAAAAAAACTAAATAAAAACTACCAGGAACTCCAGCCTTCATACCAACCATTCCCACCCCTGTTAGTACCACCAACGCCACAGAATCTATTACCACTACAACCTCATTACGACCGTATCTCATCTTTACCACCGCAATGACACCTACCATTAAAGTCCCCACTACCATCGCTACAACCACCACTACCATCATCATCTCCTTGGTTACCTTGAGGTGCTTCCGGGGCTTAGCGTCCCCGCGGCCCGGTCGTCGACCAGGCCTCCTGGTTGCTGGACTGATCAACCAGGCTGTTAGACGCGGCTGCTCGCAGCCTGACGTATGAGTCACAGCCTGGTTGATCAGGTATCCTTTGGAGGTACTTATCCCGTTCTCTCTTGAACACTGTGAGGGGGTCGGCCAGTTATGTCCCTTATGTGTAGCGGAAGCGTGTTGAACAGTCTCGGGCCTCTGATGTTGATAGAGTTCCCTCTCAGAGTACCTGTTGCCACATTACCGTACCAGAGAGGACACAGATGAGACGAATGATTCCATAGGTAACCCAAACACTCGTTGCACCTTTGCTGCCTAATGTCAGCACTTATTGGAGACGAGGGTGAAGCTGGATGATTTGTTATCCTGGCAACCTCTCGTTCCTTCCGGCGGGTCTCTGAGGTCTCTGAGGACATAGACACGTTTAAGACGCCTTATGGGAGCCTTATACGAACGCTGACTTGCAGAGAGTTGAGGCTACCGTAAATAGTTTTATTGTTAAAGGCATTTCATAAGGAATATCAGAAGATCTTAGTGTGGGATGATGCGGACGCAAAGTTTAAAAATTGTAAGGGCCAATTGGACTTCACTAATGAAACTGTGAGCGGATGGCGTCAATTACACGAGCAAAAACTGACCGCCTGGTGTATGTAACTACTCTCTCTCTCTCTCTCTCTCTCTCTCTCTCTCTCTCTCTCTCTCTCTCTCTCTCTCTCTCTCTCTCTCTCTCTCTCTCTCTCTCTTTCTCTCTCTCTCTCTCTCTCTCTCTCTCTCTCTCTCTCTCTCTCTCTCTCTCTCTCTCTCTCTCATCCCTTCTTCACAACCCCAATTCGTGAAGTAGGAATGATAAAAAAAAATCAAATATAATAATATAATTACGAAACCACCATCTAATTTACGGTCTTGTAATCTGACCACCGTAATAAACCCAACATTTTCATTTAGAGAGTTCTCCCCATTAGGGACGTGTAGCACCGCGGAGATTAATTGATACATGGGTTCTTAAGAACTAATTTCTGCCTGCCGAAAGAAGCAGATGTTTTTTGGTTAAATTGGAAAAGGGAAAGGAGCTAACGAGAGAAGGACGGAGCGTGGCGGCTGACAAGACAGTTCTACCCCTCAACACTTCACAAAGAAATCAAACTAACGTGATGTATCAATGAGAAAATCAGTAGGAGCCATTACGAGGATTCGAACTTATGCTCTGGGTACTCCCAAGCACACGCCTTAGACCACTGCACCACGACATGTTTGGGACAACCCAGAGCATAGGCTCGAATCTACTTCATGGCTACTACTGATCTTCTCATTTTATTATTATTATTATTATTATTATTATTATTATTATTATTATTATTATATGTTGTAGATATAATGGAGGAAAATGGGTCAGGAGTCAGTATGTTAGACAATTGGCGGTTAAAAAGGCGGGGTCCAAGAGCTAACAGCTCAATCCTGCAGGCACAAATAGTAAATACACACACACACACACACACACACACACACACACACACACACACACACACACACACACACACACACACACACACACCTCCCTGTAGGTCACTTAATACATCCACTACAGCTGATTCTGGCTCACTCCAAATTAGCCCCATCTAGCTAATTGATAGCCCCATCTAGCTAATTGATAGCCCCATCTAGCCCAAGGTAACCCAAGGTAGCCCCAGATTTCCCAGGTAGCCCATGTAGGCCCAGGTAGCCCAATGTAGTACCAGGTAGACCAAGGTAGTCTTAGGTAGCCCAATGTAGTCCCTTTTAACCCAAGGTAGACTCAGGTAGCCCAAGGTAGTCCCAGGGTAGCCACAGGTAGCCCACGGTAGTCCCAGGTAGCGAGACAGGTGCCCGGTAAGGGCTACGATAATTAAGAGAGGATCATGTCTGACCCAGGCCAAGTCCACCCAGCAGCTAAAGAGACGCGAACACTAAATTAGTCTGATTCAGACTATTGAAAGCACTTACAGTTTATATGTTTGACTTTACCAAAAATGAGTGTTGATGAACTGAGGGAGAATGAGAGGAAGACAAAGAGAATACTAAATACAATAAGGAAATGAGATAAATGCAGAATGAAAGCATAGGAAATGAAACGAGACTAAATCAAGAATTCTAATTCAAATTATTTATTTTGTCTTTGAAAGGGAACAGTAAATGGATAAATGAACACGATGGGGACAAAATGAGAATTAACCATACCTGACACTCTCTCTTATTCCAGCACACACCTGGATGGTGTGTCCCAGCACACACCTGGAGTGGTGTGTCCCAACACACACCTGGAGGGTGTGTCCCAGCACACACCTGGAGGATGTGTCCCAGCACACACCTGGAGGGTGTGTCCCAGCACACACCTGGAGGGTGTATCCCAGCACACACCTGGAGGGTGTGTCCCAGCCCACACCTGGAGTGGTGTGTCCCAACACACACCTGGAGGGTGTGTCCCAGCACACACCTGGAGGCTGTGTCCCAGCACACACCTGGATGGATTACATTTCGCTGACTGTGCCCGTTTATCTTATCTATTTCCCCTGGGAATCATATATATTGGGATCATATCTCTTCAGGAGTGAGTGTGTGTGTCAGTGACAGTTCAAGTAAGGGTAAGCAACTTCCCCAAGTGTCCGGTAGAGACGAAAGAGACGCCACTGTAAAAACCCTCATCAATTACACCTTAATTTGCAGGCGCTGAGAGGTTATGTAAATGCTAATTAGGTGAAAATGAGTCCAATGATAACATGAAGAGAAGGTAATTAACATCTCCGTCAGCCCCCAGGTAGGGAGGCCTCTCGCAAGCCTTGACCTGCCTCTAGGGTACCACAGGCTCCTACAACACCAAGTTGTTGTTGTTATAGATTCAGCCACTCGGAACAAGTTCCAAGTAGCACGGGCTATGGTGAGCCCGTAACTTACCTGGCACAGGAGCGGGGCAAGTAGCACGGCTATGGTGAGTCCGTAGTGGACTTACCTGGCACAGGAGCGATGCTGAATCCTGTGCTACAACACCAAGATGTGTATGATGTTATTCCGTCTCTCTTCCCTCCACGAAGCCAGTTCATCCAACCCGTCCTCTTAAAAATAACGTCGCTTTTCGCTCGTATGCTCGCTATGGCCAAAAATGGACGTATTTTGAAATGAAATCGGCTCACGAAAGTGACTTCAAAGGCTAAAGTTGCCTTATTTACTGCGCTTTCCTACCTCTCATATCCTTTGGGATCTGAATCCGTAATTAAGGATTGGATGCTGCCTAATTGCTGACTCTCTGCCTCATTCGACACTCAGGCTGGATGTTCACTTTGATGCAACGTAACAGCTTCAGTGCTCGTGTCATGCCAAATGCGTATAACAGGAGTGCTTGTTGAGACAACAGGCTGCCGATCCTGGAGGGATAACTACCACTGGTAGTTGGGTTGTTATAGCTACATGGGCGCACAGGAACGACTTCCTCCACTCCTACTGTGTGTGTGTGTGTGTGTGTGTGTATATATATATATATATATATATATATATATATATATATATATATATATATATATATATATATATATATATATTGATATCTGTAGTGAAGTAGTTAACTAATTGTATTTCCGGAAAATTCTTCTCGACCTTAGTTGCACCTGCTTGCTTCATCACTCGATTTCTCTCTCTCTCTCTCTCTCTCTCTCTCTCTCTCTCTCTCTCTCTCTCTCTCTCTCTCTCTCTCTCTCTCTCTCTCTCTCTCTCTCTCTCTCTGAGCCGTATAGGTATATTTTGACCATGATATTCAAAATGATTGTCCTATTCATCATCTTAAGCTCACAATAATAGCCGTCAAGTTTCCTGAAATAACTGTGTGCCGTTATTCATCCTTTGTCTCTTCTGTCAACGGTAAAGCAGTGTGGTTTGCAGGTGCCGTTTCTCCCTCACCCCTTTCTCTCCTCGTTTTCAAGAGCTTTGTTCGAAATTTGGACAGGTGGTTTACAACGTGGAGAAGTGAGAAAGTACCAGTCACGGCGGTATTACTGAGTCTTCTGCAGCTTGAGGAAATGCCAGCTTACACTTACAGCTTGATCTTGACCCATTGCAAAGTTTTACACAAATCCTTCAATTGTAAAATGCTTGGGGAAAAAGGTTTTGTGACTTCAGGTACATTGTAGATTTATACAATTTATTCAGAGCATTATTTAGGCTAAAACGGAACGCGAATATAAGTTCATGTAAGTTCAAATCCACCTGCTTGAAAAATCTTGATATATGCATTTAAGTTCGTTCAACATAAACAAATTAATATATAATACAATTACAGACAGAAAAAGTTAAGGCTGCCATAGAGGAGTCATGGTAAAATATTATCACCCTCCCATGGTCCTCCTTCCCTTCCATACCATCCCCTCCTTTCCCCTCCCTTTCTCCTACCAACCCAAACTCCTCCCACACATCCCTACCCAATCCCACCCCAACCCTGACAGTCCTACCCACTTACCTAGCCCTCCTCCTCATACCCCTTACCCAAATCTCCTCTCCTCCCTTACCCACAACAACAACCCCCCCTCCTCCCCTGCTTCCTTAGACCCACGCATACCATTCCTTCCCCACCATTCACCCCCGCCCCTCTCTTCTCTTTCCTTCCCTTCCCTTAAAATCCTAAGATTAAGCCCACACCTACCCTGAGTGGTTTTCCTGTTTCACACACCTGATCGGATGCGAACCGGTTTCCTACATACAACTGACTTGTGTGTCCAACCTTCATCATATACTTAACTTGCGTGTCCACTATTCATTATACAGTTGACTAACATGTCCTAAATTCGTCATACGCCTGAATATACCTGTCTTCGCTACGTTTATTTACTAGGTGTGTAGGCAGGAGGATAGGTACAAAGGAAGGTATGTAGGAAGGTAGGTGACCAGGTATGTAAGAAAGAAGGTTACCGGGTATATAAGAACGCACGTACTCACCTAATCACCTAATAAATCGTAGGTGACGTAGATAAATAACGTAAGAAATAACGTAGCCAGATATGAAAGAAGGCAGGTAGGCAGTCAGGTATTTTAGCAATTTGCGTCAATAGCTAATCACTGAGAGATGACGTCTCTCTCTCTCTGGGTCAATGTATCAGTGGTGGACAACATTTGCGAGTATAAGGATGATGGAAGGTAGATGGGAGGCATCTGCCATAGGATATGACCGTGGCAATGGCAACGTCTTCGGGCCCTAAGAATGAGAAGGTTAATAAGCACTTTCAGGTCTACTACACTGGAGATCAGCATTTTTTACCCTTGGCGAGCCTAAAACATACGAAGAAAAACTATGTAATGAAGATATGCTTCCCCCATAGGAGAAGCTAAGCTCCGGAAGCACCTCAAGGAAGCACCTCAAGGAAGCACCTCAAGGAAGCACCTCAAGGAAGCACCTCAAGGAAGCACCTCAAGGAAGCACCTCAAGGAAGCACCTCAAGGAAGCACCTCAAGGAAGCACCTCAAGGAAGCACCTCAAGGTAACCCATGTTTTGTTTTGTTTGGTTAACAATCTATTTAAAAAAACGATTGAAATAGGATATGATGCATAGAAACACGAGAAATATCTGCCATGTTCAATAATGAAAATATACTCTTTCACACACACGGGTGAGGTCACAGAGACGCCAGCGAGCAGGAGATATCCGGGGCCACTCCTGGTAGTCGCCGGCGCCACTCCTGGTAGTCGCCGGCGCCACTCCTGGTAGTCGCCGGCGCCACTCCTGGTAGTCGCCGGGGCCACTCCTGGTAGTCGCCGGCGCCAGATCATGTTGGCACTTGTGGAAACTCGTCGAAGTTCCTTGGCTAAATCTGATTTATTTCCGCACGACCCCTTGCGTCACCTAGACCCTGAAGCCCTTGCAGTGAACACCACTTACCTCCGCTGCGAGGAGACCACAGGACGCAAAACAACACCACCTGGACGCAAAAGGCGTCCAGTTCGCGGACACCCTGTACCGCGAACGGCGATCTCCTTTGCGTCCACCGCATATGGGAGTCCCCATCCCCTTACCCTTCCCTCTGCGTCCACACGACACCACTGACTACGCGCTGTGTCCTCTCTCCCCTTAACACACACGGTGCTATGGTAGTTAGGTTAGCTCGTTAAGCAGTACAATGGTATTTTATTCAGGGATCACAATTAGGCTACAAATATGATATTAATTGGTACTGGGACTATGTATATCTTGCGGTCCAGCGCGCCGCAGCCCGTCTGGTTCAGCTAGACTTGTGTGACTTTTATTCTTCATTGTTAAGGTTTGTTGATATTTGACTTTTTTATTTCCTCTGAATATATATTATTATATTCGGAAATTATTATACGGCTGGGCCACCCAGATGCCTCTTAGGAGTGGCCAGTTGGCCCTGTAAGTGTGGCCATCAATTCCTGAGAGTGTGGTCAGCTGCCCCTGAGAGACATGAGGCCAGCTGCCCTTTGAGAGACATGAAGCCAGCTGCCCCCTGAGAGACATGAAGCCAGCTGCCTCTGAGAGACATGAAGCCAGCTGCCTCTGAGAGACATGAAGCCAGTTGTCCCTGAGAGACATAAAGCCAGCTGCCTCTGAGAGACATGAAGCCAGCTGCCCCCTGAGAGACATGAAGCCAGCTGCCCCCTGAGAGACATGAAGCCAGCTGCCCCCTGAGAGAGGTCGGAGGGGGAAGGGAGGGTCCGGGGCAGCCAGAGAGTGATGAAGAGTTGGTTTTTGCGAGAGCAGAAATATTGAGGTACTGAAGGCAGGTGTTAAGCGCTGCTTCCCTTCACTGACCCGACTAGCACTCGTGTGGCTGACACCACCACCACGCTGCCCACCACCACCACGCTGCCCACCACCACGCAGCCCACCACCACGCTGCCCACCCTCGCGCTGCCCACCACCACCATGCCAGCCCAACTCAACCCCATCAGCCTGTCAAAGTCACTTCCTACCCACCTGCCTGCCAAGCCCACTACCCACCCACCTGCCTGCCAAGCCCACTACCCACCCACCTGCCTGCCAAGCCCACTATCCACCCACCTGCCTGCCAAGCCCACTACCCACCCACCTGCCTGCCAAGCCCACTATCCACCCACCTGCCTGCCAAGCCCACTACCCACCCACCTGCCTGCCAAGCCCACTACCCACCCACCTGCCTGCCAAGCCCACTATCCACCCACCAGACTTCCAGTAGACCATGGGCACAGACATGTGAACCAAACCTCATAAGATATTCGCCAGACCTTACTCAACTCCATAAGCACCAGTGAAAGTAGCCTATTTAATATGCACAAAAAATATAATATTTACATGGGCTGTAGAGTTGGCCATGAAGAATCTAGTTTGTGTTCCATGTGATGGATAAAGGTCATACAAATATGCAGGAGAAAACATGTAAGCAAGCTGTTCTGGGGTTCAAAGGGTAGGGGAAGGTGTAGCACCTTTTTGGACTCCACCCCAACTTTCCCCCCTAGCTTCTGCCACGAGCTATTCAATCACCTTCTCAAGAACCACAGGACACCCCGCATTCCTCAACACCTTCAAGCATCCCTTACCTACCTACCAGTCCCCTAAACCTTGAACCACAACCTTTCCCTGATCCATCCAATCCTCGATTTTCTTCAACGACTTACATCTCAGATTTAGCATGATCTTGACCAAGACCCTTCTCTGACTACCCACCAGACGAGAAGAAGAGCAGATTGGAAAGATGGATCCTATAAGTACAGCACACAAATGCTGATAGTCTGCCAAATAATCCATATGAACTTAATGAAGGAGCTGAAAAATAAGAGCCCGGCATTAATGACAACTAATCAAGCTGGAGTGATAACAAATTGAATATTCCCTTAGGAGTTGAATAGAGTGAGGCATGAAAGAACACGCAGGGAAGGAGGAGGAGTATTGCTGGATAAAATAATGTCACGGAATAATTGCAGGAGTTGGTGAATAGGTTCTGTGACTGTGCTCTACATCTCGCCTGAAAAAGACAAGCATTCAACATCTGAGTAAAATTATACAAAGTTTTAACACACACACACACACACACACACACACACACACACACACACACACATACATACACACACACACACACACACACACACACACACACACACACACACACACATACACACACACACACACACACACACACACACACATACACACACACACACACACACACACACACACACACATACACACACACATTCAACAAGAAAGAAACTTAAAATAAAAAACTTTGTTCAAGAAACGCCATTGGAAGTCAGCGATCACTGTGTAATGGTCTTCGAATGTTTATGATGAAAACTG
>NC_091181.1:36354455-36404455 GCF_040958095.1 Procambarus clarkii
CAAATGACACTAGATCATATAACATCGTTCTGCAACATTTTAAAGCTAAAACCATCTGAACAGAAATCTAAGGCAATAAGAATACGAGGCAACACTCCATTCAGACACCAACGCATTAAAGACATTATCCTTCAGTGGGTTAAATAATATTAATATTTTAGAATGTGGATAGATATTCAAAATGACATTCAGCAAGCAAATTCAGCATCTGAATGAGAAAACCACATCTCGATTGAATATTACGAGAGCAATTACAGGACCATCTTTGAAAACAGGACACAGTATTAAGAATGTTTTACATTCACGCAGTTCGTTCCCTAGTTGATTACACCCCATCTGCTTATACTCTTTCTCCAAGACAGTGGACAAAGGATGAGGTTACTTAAAATGATGCAAATGCGAGTCATAACCCGGGCTCCCAGATGGACTAAAATACTAAGGTTAAGACTGGAAAACAAACTAAAATCAGTTGAAATAGTGATAAAATAGCTTTATGCCTCCCTGCTGACCACGATATTACAAGACCAAGAAACAGTTCAATTAAAAATGTAATCAATGGAGTTCTAACTCAGGATGAAAGAGCTTCCAATAGTAACAGCTGTGATTCGCTGTGCATTGAACATTATAAATACGTTTGAGATCACAAATACAATCACTGAAAAAGGTGTCGACGGCACATATGCACACTTCGCTATGCTAACACCGTGGGAATCGTTGCCAGCAGATTTTAAGATTAAGACAAGGAAGAGCTTTCCTTGCTCTTTAAGGAAACAAGGATCAGACCAACCTCCCATCTGCTATGCATCACAGCGCAAATATATACAAACCTGGTACATGACAGCTTCATATGCATCCCTGCATCCCCACAGACGAATCAGTAGACCAGCAGAGACAAGAATCCGGAGCTGCAGGCAGAAAATTCTGCAGTTGGAGACTCCCAAACCGGTACTCAGCTCATTAACAAACAGAGATGCTAGCCATTCAAAAGGCTTTGGAACAGAACCTGCTCTTGTTGAACACCGACAACATGTTATCATACATACAAATTCGAGAACTTCCACTGAAAACATTCAACAAAAATACTTAGGTGACAACATCATCTGACCACAAGATCTTACAGCATTAATGCAAACACTCAAACGTTAAGGTCGTCGAATACATTAACTTGGTGTCACCTAGATGCCTAGTCATCACCTAGGTGCCAAGTCATGTTGGAATACCAGGGAATGACATTGCAAATGAAGCTGCAAAGCTTGCAACTAAAAGGAGGAATGTAGACCTTTACGTAGCACAGATTAAGAAAATAATTAGAACAATGCAGAAGATGTACCAAGTCTATATTGCAGCAACTGGCACATTAGGATTTGTCAGTTCGTACAAGAATTCATCCAATTATGAACCACTTGAGGAAATGGAACAATAACAGAGTAGAAGGGAACTGACATCCCATCAGGCTTGGATACCCATGTGCTTGGGAAATAGGCTAACAGGTTCCAGAAGAAGAGAAGAAATGATAACATTGTGGAGAAATGCCAAACAGACCACTGAAACATTATCTAACACAATACAGAGTTACAAACCAAAATAATATTTCCACTGAGATTTAATAGTACAGAAGAAGTTGTTAAATATATTGGACATAAACTAAATGAATCCTGCATACAAGTCATTCATACTCATCCATTGCCTTAATAAGACAGAAACTAGGAAAGTTTAGTGGGCCAGCCAGAGGCTTAGAACCCATGCAGGAATATCCCTGAAAACAATATTCCATCCACTATTTTCTATGTTGTGATTATCTCCCCTATGTTCCCCTATTATCTCCTATATGTTCCCTCCCCTATGAATATACTGGTTGAGGACGAGAGGTTCAGAGAGGGGGTGAGAAAAGGCATTTTTTCAGCAGTTAAAGTGACCAACTTGAGTATTATTAACAGTTATGACAACACTGCCCCAACAATAATGAACATTAAGCAATTTATCACTGAAACGTATTATGTAATTTATGATAAATATGTGAAAATTTGATAAAACTCACCCGGCTCCCTAGGAAATAGTCAGTTGGGAATATTTAATTCCTCGCAGTATGATAAAGGTACAAGAAAATTTGCAGAATAATAATAATAAAAATATAAGATACTTTCTCGTTGAGGTATTAAGTGTATTCTTCTCTCTCTCTCTCTCTCTCTCTCTCTCTCTCTCTCTCTCTCTCTCTCTCTCTCTCTCTCTCTCTCTCTCTCTCTCTCTCTCTCTCTCTCTCTCTCTATCTCTCTCTCAACTTCCTCATCAAATCCAATTGTCAAGCCACCACTGGTGCCAAAGATTTAAATAATTATGACTCTAGAGAATTTCCTATCAGTCCATCAAGACACAGTGACATAAGATGTTGCTGTGAGCTGTCTTGTGGTTTATGGGTCCTCAAAGTTGTTTACTATGAATGATGTTCAATAAATGTTGTGTTTATCCTGGAAGCCCGTTAAACGAGACAGTTATGAGTAGAATAAATATTTTCATGCGTTCCAAGGTTTATTGCCGGATGAGGAACTCCATCTTAGGCGGGGTATTTATTCTGTGTTCTTTTCCTAGATTGTTTATGTCTGCTTGTATATAGGTCAATAGAAATGTGTGAAAATATTGTGTTTATGTTTATTTGTGTACTCGCCTAGTTTTGAGTACACACACACACACACACACACACGTTTGCAGAGATTGAGCTTTGGCTCTTTGGTCCCGCCTCTCAACCATCATCCTACTGGTGTACAGATTCCTGAGCCTCTCAAGCTCTCTCATATCTACATTTGAAACTGTGTATGGAGTCAGCCTCCACCACATCACTGCCTAATGCATTCCATTTACTAACTACTCTGACACTGAAAAGTTCTTTCTAATGTCTCTGTGGCTCATTTGGGTACTCGGCTTCCACCTGTGTCCCCCTTGTGCGTGTACCACCCTTGTTAAATAATCCAACCTTGTCTACTCTGTCAATTCCCCTGAGAATTTTGTAGGTGGTGATCATGTCTCCCCGAGCTCTTTTGTCTTCCAGGGACGTGAGATGCAGTTCACGCAGCCTTTCCTCTGTGTGTGTGTGTGTGTGTGTGTGTGTGTGTGTGTGTGTGTGTGTGTGTGTGAGAGAGAGAGAGAGTACGCGTGTTTGCATGAGAGTTTGTTTCTATTTGTGCCTGCAGAATCGAGCTATTAAATCTTGGACCCTGTCGTTCTAAGCGCTCTATTTCCTCTTTTATATCTACTAAATGTATTTCTAACACACACACACACACACACATACACACACACACTAAGGGTAGTTATAACCACCCTTAAGAACATTCTTACGTCCCTTCAGTTAATTTACGCTTCCAGCTTGCATCTTGTGTCCTCTTGTCCTGCTTTCTCACAATCTAAAGAAGCTCTCATTATAGACCTTACCTATGTTCATCAGTATCTTGTAAGTTGTGATCATATCCCCCTCTTATTTAGTTACGTTAGCCTATGGTCGTAGCTTAGCTCTCTTAGCTCTGGCGCCGGTCTTGTCGCAGATAACTTTTGTACCTTTCAGTTTTGGCTTCCTGCTGCACAAGGTGTGGATTCCCTGCCGTGTGTGCGTGCATGGTGTCTGTCGCCAGGGGAGGAAGGCAGGTGGTGCTGTGTAGTGCACATTAAAAATATCTCCCTATCACCTGCTTGTTTTGATAATCTGATTAGGAGGCCAGAATGCGCGCGCGTGCACACACACACACACACACACACACACACACATCTGTTCACCTGTTGATTGACGGTTGAGAGGCGGGACCAAAGAGCCAAAGCTCAACCCCTGCAAGCACAACTAGATTAGTACAACTAGTTGAGTACAAGGCAATCGTCATCCACGAATTTCGGACTCTTGGGGGGGCTGACCCTTCGGACCTGTCAGGGAATATACTGGTAGCATGTAACAATTATATGTACAATGTGAGTAGTGAAGATATACAGTGATATTCCTTGTGAATACTGAAGCTATACATTGAAATAAGTCGAGTCTGTATTGAGGATGTATAAGTGTCGTTGACTGTGTGTGTGTAAAGTTGTGACTCACGATACAATCGGCCATAAATGTCACAGTTGATGAAGATTGTGTAATGAAGTTGTTACATTGACCAAGACTGTGACCGGTGCAGTAGAGGTCACTGTTCCAGTGGCTGACAGTGCCGGGAGCCTCGGACAGTTAGGAGAGCCAGGGAACAAGGCCTTGACCACATGGTGGGAGGCCGGCAAGCCATACCTCCAGGCAAGGTCCTGTATAAACGTAGGGGTCATATCGGGCGAGAAAAATGGCTGAGTCTCTATAGTTATTTGCATAGAATTTGCATCGTCGGCTTCATTTAGACACAAGAACACGTTAACCTGGTGAAGTGAGACTTTTATTTATGGAGAGATAGTAGTAGAGAAAGCTGTAACGAGGAGAAATTTTATATAATATATATATATATATATATATATATATATATATATATATATATATATATATATATATATATATATATATATATATATATATATAATATTTAGCCCAAGAGGCCAGCATTCTACGTTCCCAGAAGTTTCTTGTTTCATGATAATTCCCTACTGTTATTGTCTTACGTTCCGTGATGCTAGTTGCATACGTTCCCTGGTGAATTCTGCCTATATTCCCTGATGCTATCTGCCTATATTCCCTGATGCTATCTGCCTATATTCCCTGATGCTATCTGCCTATATTCCCTGATGCTATCTGCCTATATTCCCTGATGCTATCTGCCTATATTCCCTGATGCTATCTGCCTATATTCCCTGATGCTATCTGCCTATATTCCCTGATGCTATCTGCCTATATTCCCTGATGCTATCTGCCTACATTCCCTGATGTTATCTGCCTACATTCCCTGATGTTATCTGCCTACGTTCCCTGATGTTATCTGCCTACGTTCCCTGATGTTATCTGCCTACATTCCCTGATGTTATCTGCCTTCATTCCCTGATGTTATCTGCCTACATTCCCTGATGTTATCTGCCTACGTTCCCTGATGTTATCTGCCTACGTTCCCCGGTGCTGGCCCGGGTGTCACACCCACCTCAGCGGAAGCCATTACCACCACCGACATCCGCTACGCTCTCGTATAAAATGGGCGCCGACGCCGGGACACTTTGTTCCCATCTTCCTGTTTCCTCTCATTCATTTATTGGTGATACCTCTCTGTGGGTCCTCTGCCTCCCACTGTGGGTACGCTGCCCTTACTGTGGGTACGCTGCCCTTACTGTGGGTACGCTGCCCTTACTGTGGGTACGCTGCCCTTACTGTGGGTACGCTGCCCTTACTGTGGGTACGCTGCCCTTACTGTGGGTACGCTGCCCTTACTGTGGGTACGCTGCCCCCCACTGTGGGTACGGTGCCCCTTACTGTGGGTACGCTGCCCTTACTGTGGGTACTCTGCCTCCCACTGTGGGTACGCTGCCCTTACTGTGGGTACGCTGCCCCCCACTGTGGGTACGCTGCCCTTACTGTGGGTACGCTGCCCCCCACTGTGGGTACGCTGCCCTTACTGTGGGTCCTCTGCCTCCCACTGTGGGTACGCTGCCCCCCACTGTGGGTACGCTGCCCTTACTGTGGGTACGCTGCCCCCCACTGTGGGTACGCTGCCCTTACTGTGGGTACGCTGCCCCTATGTCTGTGATGCCCCCCTTTCCCCTGTATACGGTGCCCTCACCGTCATTACGCTCCCCCTCACTGTGTTCAGGTGGACTATTTTTTCTCAACAGCTTTCTCTCTCTTTTTCTCTTTGTATGCACTATATAAAGCCCAGGGTATAAAGGGTATAAAGTGCATTCTGAGAAAAAAATTGTCGTTTAACTCGACGTATGAGTATTTGATTCTCCCATCACCCCCCTTTTGTATTATTGTTATACACTTTATTACACAAGCATACACAGTTATGCAGCTGATTGGTTACAAAAGATGGATATTGAGAGGAAATAAAAGGAAGTTTTTTGCTAGTGACTATAGATTTCTTCGAACTCCTCCGAGGTCGAAGGATGGAACCAAGGATGCAGCAGGCGTTACCCCTCTGGATCGCCACACTGAGGCGCTGGAGAAGTAAGCTCGCCGCTCTAGGGTCCCTTGTCTCGGTGAGCCTTGAACCGAGGTCTCTGAGAAACCTTCTTCCACTCTCTCCCCCGTGGATCAAGGATACACATATAGATATATATAGATATATTTAAATATATTATCATAACTCCTTGTGAAGCCCGACTCTAAAAATTGCTTTGTTACAAGATGCATTTGAATAACTTATTTAGCTGTGATTTATATTTATATTTAATGCAGAGAGAAGGTGGAGCCATTGTCTTCCCTGTTCTTCTTCTGTTCAATTCACCGCTTTTCTCCTCCTGTTCCCCCCCCCCCTCTCCTCGCCCCATCCTCCCCCCCCCCCCCCCTCCCCTCCCTTTTCCCACTGTTTTTCAAATCTAGCGAACGTGTTATTTCGCTTTTGAACAAGTTGATGTGATATTATCGGAGCGAAGGAGACCCGCCCCTGCCCTCGGCCACTGCTTTAATTGTCTAACGGCCAATTTGCCACATCCTCTCACCTGCCCGCCTGCCGGAGATGCCGAAATATTGTCAAGTTTTCCTTCTCAGTCAAAGCTCCAGCATCTCTGGCCAACGCCTCACCCGTCTGTTTCACCCATCCACCCCCAGCGGCCACCCACGTGTCAGCCATCCACCCAGAAATCCCCCACCCATCTGTGTCAGCAATCCACCCTTCCCCTCATTTAGGTAATCCACTCAACCCCCTTCCTCTGGCACCTAGGAAGCCTCCCCATTCCACCCCTTCTCCCTCTCTCATCGGTCATCCAGTCCTCCACCATCAACCCTCCGGGCCCCATCCCTTCCAAGTCTGATATAAAACATACTGATTGATTGGTGAAGATTAAGCCACCCAATAGGTGGCACGGGCATGAATAACCCGTAAATAAAACATACGCGAGACCCTGTCTTTAATATGCAGCCGTCACAGACTACCCCAGACTAGAAAAGGAACAAAAACGATGATAAGGTATGCAACAAGGCTCGTTCCTGGCTTTTGGAGAAATTTGGATCACTGAAAAAGGAGACATATCATGTAACTATGTCAGGTAGCGCTTAGTTCCATCCCCTATCACAATGCAGCCCAATTTTCTTATACATGACCCTATTTTCTAGTACATATTCTGTACATATAAAAGAGTACCACCTCTGGTGCAACTGGGAGGGAGGGGACTATAGCCTCGGAGAAGGAAACAGGGAGCATTCAGATAAAATTTTGTAGTTTGTCTCTGATTTCGTGAGTATTTGTTTCTCTTACCACCCCTATTTTGAATTATATATTTTATTGTACACGATTACAATATTACGAAATGAGTAGCACTACACACATACATAATTACATATATAATTATGAATGAAGAGTAATCACAAAAAAACGTGATTCGGGTATGTGGAAGTTTCCACAAAGGTTGAATGAAACGAAAACGGTCGGAATTGTCGTTTGTTTCTTCCTTTGTGGATACTTACGCGTCTATATATGTATCAATACCTGAATTTACTTTAGGACCACTAGATGCCTCGACGAGAACAGGAAGCCGGCAGCATGTCAAAGGTCTACCCATTTGTCCTGAGGATCTTTTTCAAGCTGGATTTTTAAGTTCAACAAAGTTTTGGCATTTACGGCTTCGGTGGATAGGCGGTTCCATGGGTTAATAGCCCTGTGGGTAAGAAAGCGTCTCCTGTTTTTAATCCTATAATGTGGCTAGTTGCTGATATACATACGTACATAGGCGAACCCAACGATATGACCTTTAGAGTCTTCGTAAGTCTGGTAGGTAATGAATTGTCAAAACGTGAGCCATTTATTGGGGTAACACAATACATGTACTGTGCTTACGCTAATCCGCTAGAGTATTCAATAATATAACCAGTCTACCCTGTAATAAAGGTTTTTCTTCGTTTTCTTTATTTTAGAGTGCATGAAAGAATACGGCGTCTTGAATTGCTCCATAAACTATGCTCACTGCTTGCATCTAGTTTCCCATTGACGCATTGTAAGGAACAGCATGTCTGCTAGACTTAGCGAGGTCCTCTTGGCTAACAATTGACATTCCACAAGATGCAAACCCACAACAGTTGCCTGACTCCCGTGTAGCCTAGCTTTATTGCTAGGGAAACACTAATGTCAGGTGTATTGAAATTGAAATTGAAATTGAAATAAGTTTATTGAGGTAAAATACACACAAAGGGATGAGGTAGCTCAAGCTATTCTCACCCCGTTCAGTACAACGTGTTAGTACATACATAGACACACATCACAAACAATAAACCTGTTACCAAACATTCTGAGAGATAAACATGTACATTTCCTCCTTCACAAGTGGTATGGTATCAGACGTACACAAATACTTTTATGACCTAGTTATACGGATAATTCAACAAAATATTACAGTCTTGGTGCAAAATTCTTATATCTCTCAAGAATATCATCAACCTTTCCTTTGTGACACATCCAGGCTATTTGCTCAGGAACAGTCCTTATCTCAGTGTTTCTATATACATTAATCAACGGACAATCAAGAACATAATGGGCAAGGGTGTGAGACCTTAACATACCACATAGTTTACACTTCGTGTCATTATCATGAACGCCTATCCCATATTCCCAGTAATATTTGTACCCAAGCCTGAGCCGCATGTACACAGAGTCACTCCAAGCATTTCTCCTTTTACCATAAGTGAAAAGGGTGTTTTGACTCACATACATGTAGTGTTGCATGGTTAGACTTCTCTCATACATTATCCCTCTCCTCTCCACTCCTGCCTGTGCCTGAATATTTCTGATTTTGCTTCTTATTTGTCTCATTGTGAATTCACATTCAATGTCAATTTGTGGTTTTGATGTGGCACGTTTGGCCAAGTCATCCGCCACCTCGTTGAGCACTATTCCAACATGAGATGGAATCCACATGAATTTCACACTATGACCATTCAGCTGTATCTCAGCTATTCTTCTCTTACAATCCTCAACTATAGACATGAAGACTGGGTTTCGACTGTTTAAGGACTCCAGTGCTCCTCGGCTATCGACAAATACAAAAACATTTTTGCCGTCATGACGTACTTCCTCCAAACACGCCAGAATGGCCTGCAGTTCAGCTTGTGTGGATGATATATAATTACTAAGCCGGAGTTCAATTTTCCTGTCCACAGTCCCAAACTCTGTATATTCCCTTATGAGGACACCACACCCTGCCCTGCCATCCTCCGCCACCGACCCGTCGCAATATACATGTAAACTGTTGCCTCTTGGTAACCGGGATATCATGCTTCCATACATACACCGTAATTGTCCCGTTTCATGATGAATCTTTTTCACATTGAGGGGTACAATTTCGACGTCTATTTTCTGTACTTTCCAGGGAGCAGACCTATTACACTGTCGAGAGGGTTTACAGCAGTCAAGTACATCGTATTCCCTGAGGTCATGAGCTAATCCCCTCGTGTAGCGTGTCTCCCTCAGTTTCCTGGAAGTGTGTACGTCACTCAAGCAGGTCTGAACGCTCTCAAACAGCTTATCCCCTCCTTTTCTCCGCATGAAACGAATAGCTACTCTAGTGTTAATGTCACGGACTCTATCACACACACTCTGTAAATTTAATTCCATTCTCATTATTTCAATCATTGCATTTCTTTGACATCCAAGAATAATCCTCATAGCCTCGTTCTGTATCAGCTCTATTTTTTTAATTCTGCCTTGGCCTGTGTAAGACAAAACGGGTGCTGCGTAGTCTATCAGGGACCGAACAGTGCTTATGTATAACATCCGTAAGATAGGTACCCCAACACCTTTACCAGAAAAAGCCAGTGCTTTTAGAGGATGCAGACGGGCTTTACATAAGGTGCTGATATGATTTATTTCAGCATTCTTACTCTCACATGTGTATCCAACATACATGCCCAGATACTTGTACTTCTGAACACGGCTCAGTTCCACACCATTTAGAGTAAGTGTTATATTTCTTCGTTTCCTATACTCATATTTGGTTTTATCTGCATTTATAACTAAGCCTAACTTGTGACAGGTTGTACCAAGTATGTTAAGAGCAGTTTGAATTTTGTTCCCGGAAGTGCCTTGTATAAGAATGTCATCAGCATATATGATCGTCGTGACCCCTGGAGGATACATTTCTGATGCTAATCTGTTCATTAATACATTGAATAAGGTGGGACTTAATACTCCCCCTTGTGGGGTACCTAACTGAAACCTCCGTTCCTCAGACATGCATCCCTGATAATACACCTGACCTTTTCTGCCTTGTAGATAATCCCTTATCCAGTGTAACAATCTCCCTGTTATTCCCAGATTGGCTAATTCGTATAAGATTACTTCCCCATTGGCTTTATCAAATGCTCCTTGTAGATCAACAAAAACTCTACAATTGTCATCCACATTAGACAAACACTTTAAGAGACAATCCGCAGTACTTTTGCCTTTGATAAAACCAAAGAGATTACTGGACATGTTATCACCTACAAGGTAGAGTAGCCTATTTAACAAAATCCTTTCCATCATTTTACAAAAGCAGGATATTAAGGAGACAGGTCTGTAGCCACCGTTTGACTTAGGGATAGGAATGATGACTGCCTCTTTCCATTTTCTTGGTAACTTTCCCTCTCTATAACTCATATTAAACAAATCAAGTAAGGGACTAGGGTTCATACCGGCTAAATAATTAAGAATGTCATACGTTACTCCATCTTTCCCAGGAGCAGTAGAGCTGCCACTTTTTATAGCATCCAGTAGCTCATCGTGAGTTATCTCAGTGCACGCTATAGATCTTGTATTTAAGGCACATAAAGTTACTCCATTTCTAATATTTTCCCATGACTCAATGGTGATTCTCGTGTCTGCAGGTAAGGACTCCATACCAGCAGCACTTGCCCATTTATCTACTAACTCATTAGCAACCTTCCCTGGATCTGAGTGAGCAATGAATTTGGTCTTACAACCCCTGACTTTATTTACTGCTCTCCATATGTCTTTAAGGTTCTTAGTATTACCAATGGACTGAGCAAAGTCTTGCCAGTATCTGTCCCGCGCCTCCTTCCTCACCTGACTGCATTCCCTAGCCACTTCCAACATTGTATTTTTCTCTTCATCCCTCATTCCATTTTTTATCCATTCTTTATGTGCACTCCGTAGCATTCTCTCCCACCCCTTGACTTGCTGATCATTGGAATATTTAAATTTCTTAGGTCCATGCGTCTTGCTTCCCCTGCCCCCGTTATTTTCCCTCTGTACTAATTTCTCTATGTTCTCGACCATATCCTCGTAAAAACTATCAACGCAGAGCGGCGTGTATTGTTGATACCAATCTCCCATATTTTGAATAAAATAATTTTTCATATCTTTATTAATATTTAGCCTTTTCCTTTGAAAGTGGACTTGTTTTTTCCCCAGTGGTAATTCAACGTTCAAGGCAAAGTGGTCACTAAGTAGTTCCCGAACAACCCGAGCCTCCCCCATAATCCCCTGAGAGTTTAAAATGCAGGCATAGTCAAGCCGTCCTCCCCTGATGTGAGTTGGTTCATTGTTTCCCAATAGACAGGTATCTGGATGATCTTGTAGAAACTGTAACCACTTGACCCCATTAGTACTAATGCTACCCACTGTCCCAAGGCTTGTGTGCCGAGCATTAAGGTCCCCAATGACCAGTGAAGGATCAGTATAAATGCAGTCAGGTAGATAGTTGGCGTCGAAGCAGTTCCTGGATACATACAAATTAACTACAATAAATTCCCCTTCCCTTAATGATAATTTAACACAGACACTCTCTATACCTTCCGTTTTTGATGGCGGTTCTACTAACTCTGCTGGTATGGAGTTCTTTACATAAATTGACGTGCCTCTGATGTTATTTGCGGCGAAGAGGTGAAACCCTTTATAACCATTTAATTTCAATAAGCCTTCATTCCTATCCCTTGTCTCCTGGAGAGCTACAACATCAATATCATTTCCCATCACATAACAATGAACATCTGTAACCCTGTTTCTTAAACCATTAACATTCCATGACAAAACTTTCAGTCTAGGGTGATCCATTATTAATCAATTCACTGCCTAAGTCATCCCCTATAAATTCACTAAATGATAGCCATACCTGGCATAACATCTCCCACCTCCTCCCAAGTTCACCAATAAAAGCGACATTGCGATTCTCAAGAGATTTTTTCAGCCCTGAGACGTCCATTATTGGCCCAAATGATTCCTTCATTTTGTGTGTAATTATAGGGTTCTTCCTTTCACTACGACTACCATCATTCACACACACTTCACTTTCTTTCATTTCAGCACTCAATATTTCACTATTGCCCTCAACCACTATATCCTGATTTTCTTTCACAGTTTTGTGAATTTCCTTGACCTCCTGACCGTTTAATTTAGCCTCGATGGACTCGATTCTCTGCCCAAGATTTTGGAGGAACTCACCAACTTTTCTTAGTTCAGCCCACACCTCCTTGGCCATATTATTATGACCCTCTTTCTGAGCCACAGTAGCCACTTCACTCACCGTTACATTGTCACTGCCGGAGTCCTGAGTGGTGGCGTGGCTGCTTGTTGCTTGAGCCTGACGAAGTAAAGGAGACTCCTTTACCCATGCATTCGTCCGGTTCACTGGTGCTGTTTGGGGCAGACTGTTTTGCTGTGCTCCCAGTGTCTGGGTAAGAGCTCTTGCTTGCTCTGTAACATTCACCGGCCGGATAACACCCATACTCGGCCTCTTGCTACACACAGCTGAGCTGGCATTGTGAACGCCTCCACAGTTGCAGCATCTGGGAACTATTTTCTCACCCAGATTAAGTCTGTTTCTACACACATTAGAGAGGTGAGACTTTCCGCAGAAACGACATCGTGGATCATTTTGACAGCTCCAGGATTTATGCCCCCATCTGCAGCATTTCAGGCATATTATGGGCTCTTCCACATACTTTGCTACATGCCTGTAGCCAGCCCCGGTGATGAACACTTTCTCGGGAACTTCACCTCTCACTAAAGCCACCACCTGACTCCTAGCTTCACCTTTAATAAGGTGACGCTTGGCCCACACAAATCGTTGGTCGTCGAGGATGAATTCGGGGTCCAGAATCTGAGGGTATTTATAGATAATTACCTTCGTCAGCTTCTCGTTCCCCTCCGGTATTTCCATAACAATTCCATCATATCCTTGCTGGGTAAGATACTCCACTGCCTCCATAGAACCTACCGTTAAGTAAGGTCTGTTTACACCTTCCTTCAGCAGGGGCTCGAACTTGCGGTGTTCTCTTCCAAGTCTGACTGTCCACAGCAGCTTCTGATGATAGGCCAGCGTGCATGAGGCAGGGAAGAGAAGCCTCCATCTCCGCTGATCCTCACCTTCCTGACATCGTTCCGTCCGTTTGTCGACATCAGTCTCGGCGTCGTTCTTCATTCTCTTGTCGTTTCCGTTAAGTGTACCATTACTGTCAACACTATGCCTTGCATCCTGTCTTAACCGTTTCTTCTGTTGCCTTGTTAGAACGTCTTGATACTCACCCTCCTCGACTGACTGGCTGCTTTCTGAGTCCATGTTAATATTGCCGTGGGAAGTAGCCAGTTCTTCTGGTGACTGAGTCTCCATCGGTGGTGGGGAGGCCTGTGGTTGTGCTGGCCTCCACCCCTCACACACACACACACACACACACACACACACACACACACACACACACTAAATATATGAATCAGCAAAATTATAAATTAAATATGCAATCTGGTATGCACATGACTTGAAACTGGAGTTATGTAAATTAATTGGATCAGGTAAAGCATAGTAAATTTTATCATAAAACTGAGAAATATCACACACCCACAAAATATATAAATCAGCAAAATTGTAAATTAAATATGCAATCTGGTATGCACATGACTTGAAACTGGAGTTATGTAAATTAATTGGATCAGGTAAAGCATAGTAAATTTTATCATAAAATTGAGAAATGTAAATTTCATGAAAATAATTAAACAAGTATACAACACCCCTCACACCCACAAAATATATAAATCAGCAAAATTGTAAATTAAATATGCAATCTGGTATGCACATGACTTGAAACTGGAGTTATGTAAATTAATTGGGTCAGGTAAAGCATAGTAAATTTTTCATAAAACTGAGAAATATCACTGAGAAATATCACACACCCACAAAATATATAAATCAGCAAAATTGTAAATTAAATATGCAATCTGGTATGCACATGACTTGAAACTGGAGTTATGTAAATTAATTGGATCAGGTAAAGCATAGTAAATTTTTTTTTTCCTGAAACTGAGAGATGTAAATTTCATGAAAATAATTACACAAGTATACAACACTCAACATGTAGTACAATATGATACTTAATAATGGATAAAATGTAGAAAATTTACACAAAAGAATTAACATGTAATGCAGAACATGTAGCAATAAGGCATCAAGAATTTAAAACAAATTAACTTTCTGTAAATGTGTAAATAATAATAATAATAATAATAATCACTGTGGAAAGAATACAAGAATATTCTGCAATGTTATAGCAACTGCTGTAATTAGCTTATAATAAAGTTATAGAGTACAGTACTATAAACACATACTGTAACATTTAATATAAAATGCTAAAGGAAACTTCAGATTAAGGTCTGGGGAAAACATAAAATTTGTCTATAATGCACTTCAACTGCTGAAAAAAAACCAATATTATTTATACTTAATACACTGCACCAGAATGTACTTGGAATCACTTAACATAACATTACTAATGAACATTGGAACTTGTAGCTCCAAACACCACAAAAAGGAATTGAGTGAGGAATGGGCAGCTAATTCCTCTTATCAAGTCACTGGAGGAAATGTCAGGTGTAAGGAAACGTCTAAACTGTTCGTCCTGATCAGGATTCGAACCTGGGACCATTCGGTTGTGAGCTCGTGCGCAATACGTTATGGATTCCATGTACTGTACCTATAGAGGCTCCTCCTAGGGTTAGACCAACTACTAACATTTTCCAGGATTTACTGATAGGTGAACAGACACATCACGTGAAAGGAAACATGCCCAACCGTTTCAACCCTGCTCGAGGACTGAACTAGGGCCCCTCGATTGTGAATCGAGAACTGGATCACCGTTCTACAGGTCCCATTAAGTGGTCCTAATTGAAAAAGGGAAACTTGTGAAGTTTCCCCTTCATCACTGTTACTGATTACATATCTATGATATGTGTTTACATCTCACAGATATGTAAACACCTGTTTACATATCTGTCAGATATGTAAACAGATGTTGTTTATATAACCTGGGTGTATAAAAACATGAATGAAATAACACAAAATGTATTTTAATGTATTTATTGTGACTTTTGGTATAATTTAAGCATTATAATGCATTTCAGCAATAGCAAATGTATATTAGAAAGAAAATCAAAGTAGTGAGCTAATTCTAAGATGGTGTTGAGTCAGGTCGAGTCTCTTAACTGAGCTCGACCAAGGCGGCCAGAGCCCCGGAGAAGGCAGCGTTGTAGTCGCAGGCCACCTCGTTGTGCTGGTAGTCCTGGCGGTCGTCAGTGTAGGAACCGTCCTGGTAGGAAAAAGATAATGAATAGACGTTCAATACAATGGGAGCCACACTGTAAAATGGGCTATAATACATGGGAGTTAATGGCAACAAAACATGCTCTATAATGAGATATGATTCTTCCATTTTCATGAAATTTCTAAGCAAGGAGAAAATCTGATGATCATGTAATACGTGACGTAATGACTTCTTTTCCTCTTATTGAGAAAATGTTTGGAGCAAGCGCGCGTCTGAGATGACCCAGGATGCTGGTTCGATCTCCAGCCCCAAAGATTTTCCCATATATAATGTTATTGCTAATTCATTGTGCACAGGAGACCAGATTAATAACAGCTCAAGGATTATCAAAGACTTAATAATGCACTAAATCAGATCTCATACTTCTAATCGATATCCTAAAATGCTTTCACTAATTAACTCTGTCGCAAGAACATAAGAATACAGAAAGGGGCAGTAGGCATATTGACCCATACGCGGCAGCTATTATTTATATCCAACTAACTTCATTCATATATATGTCTAACCTTAGCTTGATATAATCTGGTAATTTGTTCCATAATTCAACAACCCTTATTTCCTATAACTTTGAATATTAAATGCAAATAACCTTTCTAGTATTCTTTCTTGTGAGCGTGGTCCATAACGCAGTGTTTTAGACTCTCTGAGCTCCATTTGACTTAGTAATCTGTTCTTTAAGTGTCTCTCAAACGTAGCTTGTCGTGACTAACCTGAGATGGACCTCCGACAAGGGCGCCGTAGAGGACGTGAGGGTTGGGGCCTGGGTTGGAGAGGCCGCTGGAGCAGTCGGCAGGAGGGTTAGGACAGGAGCTGACGGAGAGAAGGCACACGTTAGGACGGTCTTTGTCGTGCGCAACACTACCGATACAAATATTGGTAGGGCGAGGACACGTGCAGGTTATCAGAGTGCGACACATCACAAAAGTTATCATATTTCCTTGAAAATATTGGTATAATTTGCATTCTTAAATACAGTATAAACAGTTGTAGTTGTTGTGCTGATTGTTGTTTCAGAAGTTGTTTAGGCGTGTATTCTGGTAGTAGTTGAAGCAACTGTAGCAGTAGTTGGATTAGAAGTAGAAGCAACAGTAAATTTTCATGCTGTATTTCATCACTGAAGGCGCAAATTCAAGCCGTTTTACTCACCCGTCAGCTTAAGCCAAGTGAGTAAAACTAACTGATCTAACTTCCTATCCCCAGGTTTCATATATCAGGTTTATAGACTGAATTTGTTTCTACTCTATCTCCCTCTATGCCACTTTCTTTCTTTCACACTTTTATTACCTTATAAAAGTTTTTCATGGCCTCACAGTGACACTTCTTGCTCAATCAGTCCCATTAATGAGCATATCTTTCTTGTTCACCTTAACTATCCCCCTGAAAACCTTATATATCATTATCATGTCTCCTAAGTCCAGCATTGTCTCTTGGATAACTCTCTCAGCTCAGACGCGAACTAGTTGCATGTCTCTAGATATATTTTCTAGTTTGATTTTATGTTTCTTTAGGTGTTAGAGGTCCACACAGGGATTTCATATTTAAGGATTTGTCTTGTGTATTTTTGTAGAGCGCTATAAAAGCACTATTACCAAGATCCATGTCATTTAGTGTGTGTGTGTGTGTGTGTGTGTGTGTGTGTGTGTGTGTGTGTGTGTGTGTGTGTGTGTGTGTGTGTGTGTGTGCGCGAGCATTACCTGGAGCGGTGGTGGGGTTTCTGGGGAGGGTCCACACCGAAGCCCACAACGAAGCTGTGGTATTTCGGGTTGTCTCCCAACAGCTGGCCAATCTGGCCTCGGCCCCACTCCTGGTTGGCTTCTGTGTCAATGCCGTTCTTGGCGGCCTGGAAGAACAAGAACATAGCACTCAAAAACCATTCAAGATACATTGACACTTTAGTTTAATAACGTTCTCCACCTACTGTTTTAAAATGTCTGCAATGGCAAAAGATTGTCATTTCACCTATTTTATGGCTAATGAAGATGCTGGGATTCGTATATACGTTAATATACATAAAGATATACATAATGTTGAACAAGAACTGACCCAGAGGGCGATAAAGGCGACGTTGGCGGCGTGGCGGTTGGCGCCCCAGGCATCAAGGAAGACGAGGCCCTCCGGTGTGTATGGTGCTTCGTTCTTCAGCCAGCTCAAGTACCCGACCAACGCGTTTTGGTACTCGCTGGAGCCGTCCAAGAGTGTAAAGAGTGCCTGCAGGAATGAGCGAAACTTTTTAAATGAGGAATAGTCAGAAAACTTAATTTATTAGTTATCAATGAAATATAACAACTGAAAGTTATTTGTTGCAAGAACGAGGTAATCGTAGAGTTGTGCAACCCTTCTCATTGGTTATCCTTGAAGCTCACTGTCGTAGCAAGAGTGTAAGCTTCCCTAAGAGGAAGAGCTTAACCACCAACCCAACCAGTGATAAGAAGCAGGACCTGTGTGTTGTTTGTAGTCACTCAACAGTTAACTTTGGTAAGCAAGCTAAGTTTTTCAGACCCATCTAGAAGCTCTTCTGATGTAGAGACTTCAACTTAACGATCAGGTACGCAAGTCCAAACGTATATAAGTCAGATTCGTTTTCCGATAGACAGGAGCTATCAGGATAAGGCACCCCTTGTCTGATACACAGGGCACTGTAGCTTACAAGGGATTAATGGGAATATCGTTATTCTTTATAAAATGATTAAACAAATTACGTTAAAAATGTTTCCATGAAGGTTTATTGGTTGAGATATTACCTTATTTGAAACTGAATTCTGTTTAGTTTCAGTTCTAAGATCGAACTTAGAATCAGTTGCTATTCTAAGACCGAATAGCAGAGTTATTCCGTTTATTTTGAAGTCAAGCATCTGGTCCTAACACGTCTTACGTGTAGAAGATGAGTCTCGGTAACGTGGCTGAAGATGTGACCAAACCGCACATAAAATATGATGAAACAACGACGTTTTGGTCCGTCCTTGACCATTATCAAGTGGTGTGTCAGGTCCACACATCACTTGATAATGACTGATCATGTGGACTTGACACACCACTTGATAATGATTATCAAAATTGATAATGGTCCGGGATGGACCGAAACGTTTTTTAATTGTTTCTTAATTTTGTGATGTTTGCTGTGGTCATCATGCATTACGTGGTGATTACGGTACTACCCACCGCCTAGCAAATACATCGAATTTTGACGTAATCAAAATTCACACCGGACAAAATATGATGTACTATTAAACATACTGGCTCACTATAAAAAAATGTTTGTCTTAATTATATAATAACAAATGTTGTTTAATATCCCAGTTGTTCGTATGTTTAAATGAAGATTCTTCATAAATATTATTTCAGAATTCTTTAATATAGGCCCGTGGTTCCCATAGTGGGGTCGTAAAATGTTTTCTGGTAGGTCACGGAACCTAAATTCTGAGTACTGGTAATCGGAATCATTTAAAATTAGCCATAAGTGCCTATCCAGATGAGACAAATTTTTTCAATCATGAAAGTGTGGCAGGTGTTTGAAGCATTAGAAAATAGGGCAATGATGCCAAAAAGGTTGGGTATCATTAATTATAGAGAAACTGTTTTGTAGGTCTCTATTTTCACTGTTGGCTAGGCTACTGAGGGAGAGTTTTGTAGGTCTGTGTTTGCGGATTATACGTTAAAAGCTCATTGATTATACATGTGCATAAATATAACTATCTAAATTGGATACTAGACGGAGACCGGGTGTATGGATCGATCCCTACAGCTTGCAACATTAAGTGTTAGTGCCGGCAGAGCGCAATTCTGCCATCAACACATGCGTTTTGCAAGTGAATATCTGAATTCTGAATGTTTTGAAACAGGTGAAACTCTATTGACATAGCGGCCACGATTTCATTTCAACCAACTTCATAGAGAGCGTCATTAGATCAGACTCCCCTTTAGGGAGGGAGGAGGTCAACAGGGCTAACCACAACCCAGCCTATAACAGTCACCTGAGTCCAAGAGTCGGACCTACAACCACAACCCAGCCTATAACAGTCACCTGAGTCCAAGAGTCGGACCTACAACCACAACCCAGCCTATAACAGTCACCTGAGTCCAAGAGTCGGACCTACAACCACAACCCAGCCTATGACAGTCACCTGAGTCCAAGAGTCGGACCTACAACCACAACCCAGCCTATGACAGTCACCTGAGTCCAAGAGTCGGACCTACAACCACAACCCAGCCTATGACAGTCACCTGAGTCCAAGAGTCGGACCTACAACCACAACCCAGCCTATGACAGTCACCTGAGTCCAAGAGTCGGACCTACAACCACAACCCAGCCTATGACAGTCACCTGAGTCCAAGAGTCGGACCTACAACCACAACCCAGCCTATGACAGTCACCTGAGTCCAAGAGTCGGACCTACAACCACAACCCAGCCTATGACAGTCACCTGAGTCCAAGAGTCGGACCTACAACCTTGACATATAAACAAGCAGACATCTTTTTTGTATATAGATATAGATGTATAATATAATACATTTCCATAATACAGGCCTTACCATAAGATTTTTTTTCATAATACTTCAGTAACGTATCTTCGGAATTTGTCACAGCTGCATGTTTACTATTTTTAGTTTAATATTTGTGAATTTTTGCATGACTAATATATTTTGTGGCTTTTCTCACACGTGTATCACAATAAGGTTAAGGGTCAATACTGTAAATAATACATACGGTAAACAAGCTACGAATAAATACAATAGTTTAAGAATGACTTACGAAGACTCCGGCCCTCTTGTCATCCCAAGCGAACTGCACAACATCTCCATTAAGGCTGAACTCGTCATAGAATCCTTTAGCGCGGGTGAGGTAGGAGTCGTCGCCAGTGGCCCTGGCTAGCCACAGGGCTCCCCAAGCCAGCTCGTCCCCATACCCGCTCCACGAGCTGTGGGGAGAGACAAGGTGTGTTGCTGATCTGGTGTGGTGCTCTGTTCTGATGCAATTAGCTTGGTGGTGCAGCTTACAGATGATACTGGCCTCATAATATTGACCAGCTCGTGGTTTTGTGATCTTATTGACTGATCAGTATAACACATTACACGTTCTCGCACATCAGATTACGAAGCACTTACTGGTAAAACGCAGTGGCGTCTGTGATGGAGTTGTCGTAGATGTCGCGGTATTTGTCAGCAAATTCGAAGAGCTCCTTGGCCACGCCCAGCACCTCGTCGGAGTAAGCTGGGTCCACGCTCTGACAAGATCGATAACTGAGATGTATAACAAGATTACAAAACGAGACAGCTTTTGAAAAGTAGTTAATAGTCACCTGTTAAGACAATAACAGGTGACTATTTGACATGGTAAGAGAAAATTGTGATGAGTCTAGAGTCATATTAAAGGTCCGACAGTATAATTAGCAAGCATTGAGAACATTGAGAAAGGGATGACAGTGTCAAAAAAATACTTAAAGATAAAGAATACTTAAGATAAAGTATCAGTTAATATTTAACTGATACTTTATATCAGTTAAACTTTCCCTGAAGCTTGTTATACGAAAGTAAAAATTTATAATGTAATTATTAACTATTACCTTGAAGACGATGGATGCTCCAGCGAGTGCGGCAGCAGTCTCAGCAGCCAAGTCGCTACCTGTAGGAGACAGTGAAGCTCAGCATCCCTCATAACAACGTTGCCAAGACTCATCTCAGTGGACGGTACATTTTTGGCAACAATTCAACTCCAGCTCATAACCCAACGACAACAAAACTAATATATTAGCTCTAGGAGACAATTTATTTGCTTTATGAACCTCAGAGTGTCTATATCAGCGTCTGGAGTCACCAACCTGGGCGTGATTCATCGATCTTGTAAGAAGGTCGCTGCATGGTCATGTCCTCGGGGCGGCCCCAGAAGGCGTGGTCGGTTCCACCTGCGCCCACCTGAAGAAATGACAATTTAATGGAAAAAATATATAAAGTAAAATACTACAAAAACGGAGATAATTCTATGAGCAATAAGGACAGAATTGCGAACTCAAAAGAAGATAAATCTTCATTTCTGTAAATACTCTTTTTTCTCTCTCTCTACAAACACTCTTCCTTTTATAAAAGTCCCTGCTTGTAGCCTCTCGCGGTCAGTCCGTAACAATGTCATTGCATCGTATTTAATGAAAATGTAAACAACTTGTTTATTTTTGACACATAAGGCACCGAAGAGCTACTACTGACCTGGCCGTAGAATTCATCATGGGCGGTGTGAGCCTTGAGGAAGTAGTCTGTGGCCCACTTGAGAGCTGCCTGACCGTACTCTACCTGACCTGTGAGGGGGAGACACCAGAATTATCTCAGTGCCATGCGAGACTTAGATCGACTGCTGGTATATTGCGCAGTTTCTAATAACGACATTACTGATGAAGCACATCTGTGTACATACACGTGCTATTAAACATATCCATATTCATAAGATATATTCATTAAAACACTGAGGTAACCCCAGTTGAATATCACGGATATGCTGAATAACATATTACATGCTATATATACAGCAAAACTCACCAGCATTTTGGTGTCCCTCGGCGAAGTCAATCAGACCCCAAGCCAACATTGTGGCGGTGAAGGCCATCGGGAACCCAAACTTGACGTGATCACCAGCTGGAAACGAAAAACAGGAATTACAAGACTTTGTTTATCTCCACCTGTTCATTCTCTACTCTCACTGAGGTCAAATCATATAGAAGCAATTTTCCAACTTCCGACGGAACCTTAATCGCTCTCAAAGGTACTCAACCCAAGCTTTTCTCAGTCACGTCTTACCGTCGTAGTAGCCGCCAGTGAGGTCGTGGCCCACATCGGAGCCGTCGTCAAGAGCAGAGTCTCCTCGCCAGGTGACGCGCTGGTCTGCTGGCAGAGGACCTGACCGCTGGGCCTCATAGAACACATAGGACATGCACAGTACCTGAGGGTGAAGGGAGATATGCACAGTTCCTGAGGATAAGGACAGAGATACACAGTACCTGAGCGTGAGGATATTAATACAGTCAATGTCCGCTTTAAGAGCAGCTCGTTACTGTATTCTCCGAAACTAAAAAGCTACGAGTTTGTTGCATTTAAAGGCGCGAAGCTAGCGAAGTACTAACCTGGCTGTAGTCGTAGGGACTCATGCCAGTGGCCGCACAAGGGTTCTCCATGGGCGCGGGTGTGGTGAAGGCCGAGTCTGTCAGGAAAAAATGGTGAACAAGTTAATGTTACTCGAGGGAGCGTGACTACTCATAGGTAGTTAAAAAATATGATGAAAATGAGGAGTCGCTGGAGGGAATGAAGAAGCCGAGAGGATAACGAGAAAATATGTGAAGATAGCAGACAGATGACTTAGATGGATTTGGCAATAATAAAGTCGTTTTGAGAATGGATGTGAATTAGACATGTAGCAACGAAGGTAATAATTCTGCTATCATTTTATATGGTGATCGTCCTAATGACAAAATTTTACACCTGGGTGCAGCTTTTCGTGGCAAGAATGTGTTAAATAAATCGAAAATCAATCTAAACTAAAATTCTATAATAACGAATACAGATAAATGTTGTTACTCATTTTTTCCCAAAATCCTAATTTCTCTTGATACTGTTGCAGGTCGGTGTTCTATCCCTGATCGCCCTAGAGGTTAGGCACTATTCCTTCCAAGTGCTATGCAGTGATACTGGCTTAATACTTTCTCCTGATAACTACCTTACCATACCTCTCTTGCAACTGCTGAAATTGGATTAAATTTTATGCATTTTAAACTTTTTTGGAACTGATACTCCTGATATTCAGAGCGCATTCCATCTTTTATTGAATAATCAGTTTAATAATAGTTGATTTAATCAATTAGAAAATGGATTTTCGAGAATTTGATGACCGTTAATAATTCGTTCGATGATAAGTTAACGACACCCGACTCGTTAAGTCCCAATAGGGAACAGCTACCAAGTCCGGACTCGTCAGCGTCACCATCTACTTGTGTATTTAGGAGCCATTAAAACCTGATCAAATAGCACGTGAAACTGCTAGGTAAACAAGGCAGGAAGCTGGACACAGACACACACAAAAGTAGCAGAGCTGCACCTCGACTTACCGCAGATTTCTGCGCCATTCAGCACCTCGTGGATGACCAGAGGAGTGACTCCAGAGTAATGGACCTGGAAGGTGAACTTGATTTGCGCCCCTTCAGCCACATTGATGTTGTTGTCGATGAGAGTGTAGTGAGTGTCGTCCACCTTGGTCGACTGTCCCTCGTAGAACTGTTGGATAATAACCAAGAGTCACAATAACGTGGCTGAAGTATGTTGACCAATCCCCACACTAGGAAATGAAGGGACGACGACGTTTCGGTCCGTCCTGGACCATTCTCAAGTCGATTGAGATTGTCAACTATATATAACGAGCTCTCAATTCAGTGAGAGTTTAATGTCAGTGAGAGTTTAATGAACAGCTCAACGGAGAGTGGAGCTGAACTTTAGAGAGTGGAGTGGAGTATTATGAACTTTAAACATCACACTGGAAGGTTTTCTTTACTCTAAACATCACATTGGAAGGGTTTATGAACTGGAAACATCATACTAGAGAGTTTTATGAACTTTAAAAACTCACAGTGGAAAGTTTTATTTACATTAAACATCACACTGGAGAGTTTTATTAACTCAAAACAGCACAGTGAAGGTTTTATGAACTTTCAACATCACAGTGGAAAATATTATGCACTCTAAACATCACAATGGAGAGTTTTATGTATCTAAACATCACACTGAAGGGTTTTTGTACTCTAAACATCTCGCTAGAGGGTTGTATGCACTCTAAACATCACAATGGAGAGTTTTATGTATCTAAAGATCACACTGAAGGGTTTTTGTACTCTAAACATCTCGCTAGAGGGTTATATGTGCTCTAAATGTCACAGTGGAGAGTCTAACGAACACACATCACAGTGAACGGTTTTATTTACTCTAGATATCATAATGGGGGATTTTATGAACGTCCAACATCACAGGGGGAATTAACGCATACAATGCCATCTTCGTTTGTCAGGAAATTGCTGTGATTTGAATCCCAATAATGAGAGTTTTATGTTGACGTTAAACATCTACGTGTTATGCAGGCGATGAGTCACAATAACGTGGCTGAAGTATGATGACCAGACCACACACTAGAAATTGAAGAGACGACGACGTTTCGGTCCGTCCTGGACCATTCTCAAGTCGATTGTATCGACTTGAGAATGGTCCAGGACGGACCGAAACGTCGTCGTCTCTTCAATTTCTAGTGTGTGGTCTGGTCATCATCTACGTGTTACGCTGTCAGTCTTCTTTCAGTCCGTAATGCAACTCAAACGTGGCTCCATTTTGTATTGCTCCGCAGCTAAATAAACAATATTTTCTTTTATTTTTTTCTGTTTATTTTAATGTTTTTTTTTATATAAAGGTTTGTCGAAGAATCAAGATAAATTTCCCAACCTTCAGTTAAACATCCAGTCAGTTGTAATGTGAAATAGTGAAGTGCAGCGTAATCAATAGACTAGACATCATTAACTTACATCAACATCATCATTAGATTGTACATCATTAACTTACATCATCAACATTATTAGAGTGTACATCAGTAACTTACATCAACAGTTTCAAGAAACTGATATCATTAACTTACATCATCAACATCATTAGACTGTACATCAGTAACTTACGTCAACAGCATCAAGAGACTGGACATCATTAACTTACATCAACATCATCAAGAGACTGTACATCAGTTTCTGACTGTACACTGTACATCAGTAACTTACATCATCAACATCATTAGACTGTACATCAGTAACTTACATCAACATCATCAAGAGACTGTACATCAGTTTCTGACTGTACACTGTACATCAGTAACTTACATCATCAACATCATTAGACTGTACATCAGTAACTTACGTCAACAGCATCAAGAGACTGGACATCATTAACTTACATCAACATCATCAAGAGACTGTACATCAGTTTCTGACTGTACACTGTACATCAGTAACTTACATCATCAACATCATTAGACTGTACATCAGTAACATACATCAACAACATCGATAGGCTGGACATGGCCGACTTACATCAACAGCGTCGACCGGTGAGCTGAACACCACGTCCAGACTTAGACCATTGATGGCTGCAGGAGCGGTGGCGGTAAACTCGGCCTGGTAGTTACCTGGCCATGTGTTGGTGATGACCACATTGTCACACTGCGCATGCGCTCCTGCCCAACAACCACGACATAAAACATTAGTTACAGCGAGAAAATCCGTAGGAACCGTGATGAGGATTCGAACCTATGTTCTGGGTACTCCCAAGCATGCTCCTTATACAACTAGGCCACGACATGGGGGAAAGGATTATCTAAGGCGTGTGCTTCGGAATACCCAGAGAATAGGTTCGAATCCTCTTCACGGCTCCTATGGATTTTCTCATTGCTACATCACGTTACAGTGAGTTATGTGTATTAGTTACAACAATACGGACAAATGCTCTGAAATGCTATAGCTGTAAGCCTTGGACGTATTGCTTGTCCTTGTATGTTGCTTAGTCTACCCATTTGCTGGGATGCTCTTAGACCAAAGTCTTGGTGTTAATCACATTTATAACTCGCCATAGTAGCATATATAAGAGGGTGACAATGTTCCCTCAAGTTCTTCTATTTCACATTATATTAATTATATTGATATAGTGTGAAATGCTAGTGAAAATAATGTGGTTTTAATGATATAGTGTGAAATACTAGTGAAATACAATATTAGTGATGTAGTGATCAATGGTGGTGATGAAATGATCAATGTTAATGTGATCATTTCATCACCATCATCAAGCAATGCACATAAACATCTGTTAATGTTAATGTGCATTGCTTGATGAAGTGATAAATGATAGTTTTATAATACACGAATATGTGTTTTGGACACTTGTATTCGTGCGGGTGCATGTATATGTATGCTTCTATGTGAGTGTATGTGAGGAGATACCTGAGAGGAAGGCGAGGGCCCCCAGCAGGCAGGTCTTCACTAGGACACCCGCAGCCATGTCTGCCGCTGAAGAGACTGTGGTGCGGGAGCAGCGTGGATCCCACTCTTATATACCTCCCAGTGGTCGCACGATCCCCTGTTTGTTGACGATAGTCGCGTGCGTCAGCAGATATTCCAGGATAAAACTATGAAGTGCGTCCATCTGGCGTGTCTCCCAGTAGCGACAGCCGTTTCAGTTCTCACCTGCTCCCCCGTGTGTTTAGGTTCATGGGTCGACCAGCACACCTGGTTTATTACATAGTCTCAACAACAACTTTACATGGAACGATTTATCAAGTTTGACATATTAAAAAAAAAATTATATATCTACTTGGAAGGGTACCTGGCTGCACCCGGGTATTTCTCCCCCTCACCCTTCCCCATTCCCTCCCTCCTCTGCCACCTATCTTTCCCTATCTCCCCATCGATTAATTCTTCCCTAAATTTATGGGGGAGTTTGGTCGGTGGTGAGAAATTCATCGATGTTCTTAAAATGAAGGAACCCCGCGGGATCAAACTTCCCCCTGACGTTGAACGTTTGTTCACTAACGTACCGGTGGACAGGACCAAACAACATAATACTGGACTATCTCTTATCAACAGGAGTAACTCCCTGCACTAAAAGTACCTCGAGCAATCTTGCGGGATATACTGAGGGCCTTCACGACCGAAGCTCCTTATATGTGCCCAGAGGGTACGCTCTGCAGGAGAGATTGCTGAAACAGAGGGAATACGGAGAACATATACGGCACGCATGGACACGATAAAGCACCTAAACTATTGGGATCGTCTCTCTGCTTAGGATATGTGGGCCTGCGGGCAGCTCTAAGCAACAGCGTGTTGGACCAAGCTCTCACAAGTCAAGCCAGGCTCCAGGCCGGGCTTCGGGAGTAGAAGAACTCCCAGAATCTCCTCCTCCAGGTATAATCCAGATTCAATCGAAGTTGGTGTAGCAATGCTGTCTTCATTGGGGGGTCTTGTTCCCCCAGGCAATTATGTCTCATGATGAGTCATCTACCCTTCAGATGGAAGAGCTGAGTGTTAGTATATACTGTAGATATATTGACGACATATTCGTATGTGCTAATGAAAACTCACTGAAGCTTCGAAGCAAGTTTTAGTGTCTTAGACTTAAGGTTCACTCTCAAGAAAAATGTGTGAGGCAGAATAACATACAGATTAATGGGTGATATAAGTTACTTTAATTTATACCAGCATGATTCTTATGTCCAGCATACAGGAACATATGAGCAAATTACACAAACCTAATCAGTATCAAAATAATTCAACTAAGTAACCGATTTAACAATCACTCTGGTAAGAAAATCACAAAATAGGAATGATAAAACCTAAGTAAATATTATATATTAAGAAGTGGCACAGTAGTTCACTAATTGCATAATAACAAATTAATAAGAATTACTACACGCTGATTAATAGCCAAAGGATACCTTGCACCTGACTCAACAGAAATGTAAAGCCTGACCCAACAGAAAATGCTGAAGACTACGGTAGAAGGAACCACAGACGACTGTTATACACATCAAAATACTCGGGAGAATTTCACACCACAGGTCCCTCAGGCGAGCAAGTCGGAACCTGTCGTCTGGCTGTCTGGGCTCTCTAGTTACCAAGCATACAATTAACTATCCAATCTAGGCAAGTTAGTTTCTCTCTCTCTCTCTCTCTCTCTCTCTCTCTCTCTCTCTCTCTCTCTCTCTCTCTCTCTCTCTCTCTCTCTCTCTCTCTCTCTCTGTCTCCCTCTCTCTCTCTCTCTCTCTCTCTCTCTCTCTCTCTCTCTCTCTCTCTCTCTCTCTCTCTCTCTCTGTCTCCCTCTCTCTCTGTCTCTCTCTCTCTCTCTCTCTCTCTCTCTCTCTCTCTCTCTCTCTCTCTCTCTCTCTCTCTCTCTCTCTCTCTCTCTCTCTCTCTCTCTCTCCCGCCCTCTCTCTCTGTCTCCCTCTCTCTCTGTCTCCCTCTCTCTCTGTCTCCCTCTCTCTCTGTCTCCCTCTCTCTCTCTCTCTCTCTCTCTCTCTCTCTCTCTCTCTCTCTCTCTCTCTCTCTCTCTCTCAGGTGAATTAATTCCCAGCGTTCTCCAATTATAGCCTTATCGCCTGATAATATGACCTTCAGAATTTGTCGTATTTTCGTTTTCCCAAAAATATTGAAAGCAGTTGACTGTAATAATAATCACGATTTTATAACCCAAGACTTTATTGCTCCTTTTGACGCCCGTTACAAACAAAATATTGATAATTAAAATGAAGGATCAAGGTATTGCAGAAACCTTATTTAATGGACCAGGAAATGGTGACCACTCGAGAAACAAAAGGTCAGCATAAATTGAATAGAAAGAACGCCCCAGGATACTGTCCTGGGATCTATACTGATGTACTGTCCCAGTGCATGAGAGACAGCTGCTACACGGTGTGACGGACAGCTGGTACATAGCAGGAGAAACAGTCGCCATTTTGGACAACTGTCATGCTACATTTCGCTGAGTTTCTGCATGTCACAGGGAACTGGTGCATTGTCTGAACGACAGGAGTATAGAAAAACTTGTTTTGTTTTCAGCTGCATTTATTATTATAACGTTGACAATTTGGAATAAAATTAGGCTAAGCTTAACCGAGGCGGCCAGAGCTCTTGTTGGTTTCTGGTCGGGTTTTTGAGCTCCATCAAGACATCCAGGTTGTGGTGGAGGTCAAGTCGGGTCTTTAACTGAGCTCGACCAAGGCGGCCAGAGCCCCGGAGAAGGCAGCGTTGTAGTCGCAGGCCACCTCGTTGTGCTGGTAGTCCTGGCGGTCGTCGTTGTAGTCGCCGCCCTGAGGCAGGAGAATAACAGATTACCAGAAATGTAGTGAATCAGAGTACTTTTAAACACGAAAAAATCAAAGGATTATTTTAACAGCTAGAATTTCATTATTCAATATATGTGAGCTTGAAATATTCACTAATATAGAACGTTAGTTGTTTTATTCCAGCTGTTCTGTATGCAATAGAAGGGCCCGTTGGAGGTATTATACGCATTATATAGATATTTTAAAATAGCTAATATAGAAGTTACTTTTTGGTTGCTGGAATAGATATGGTTGATTCAATAGATTTAGATGAAGCACACCTTCCGAAGGCTAGAATGAGGATCTGGTAGTAGATGTTGACAGTTTGGCTATGTGGTGCCATCGGATAATCGAATTGAATGTCTTGTTTCTAAAATTATGATGGTTAACTTGCTCAGAGAAAAGTTAAGGCATGCTATCAACAGGTTATCATTTGTTAAAAAATATATGTTTCACATTATCGAGTGAAATTTTGAAGCGAGTCATGTTTTTCTCTAATATTTATTGGTCTAAACGCAAAGTATAACCTTCCCCGCATGCCTTGCAAGTGATATTGTCCAGGGTTCGAATCCTGGGCAGGCAAGGACGAATGCGTACCGATCCCCAACTCTCCTTTCCCCCCTTTGTTCACCCAGCAGTAATTGTGAGCCCGGATCGAGTTCGAGTGCAAATTAGCATGAGAAGGCGTACGATAAGATATTGAAAGAGGGACCACTAACAGGAATAACGAGTCATTTGCCCGTGTCTCCGCACGCCTAGACAAGTACTAACCGCCGAAGGTCCGCCGACGAGGGCGCCGTAGAGGGTCTGGTGGTTAGGTCCGTCGTACGTCAACATTCCGTCGCAGGTCTCCGGGGGAGTCGGACAGGAGCTGGTGGAGAGAAATGGCACATTATAAACCTCGTCATCAGTCGTTTCTTTCATCGTGTAGTGATTCGTTGTTGAAGGAGGTCAGTGTTTATGCTCTCCAGAGTTCCAATAGGTTCAAGAAATGTTAGTCAATATAGTTCATTTTCATTTCATGATGAGTATCTACTCAGAACTGAACTGTACAATGAACCACCCACTGAAGTACACTAAGCTAGATAATAAATCATACAGTGATACTCACTAAGCTGGATAATAAACCACCCATTGACATACACTAAGCTGGGTAATAAACTACCCACTGACACACATTAAGCTGTATACTGAATCATACACTGATTTATTAAGCTTGTTAATAAACCGCCCACTGACACTCACTAATCTGGCATTATGCTTTAAGAAACGTAATAATTCTTCCCTGAAAAGAAGTCACAATGTAACACTGGCGTATGAAAAATTATTGTAAAGATAAATTAATTAGTGATCAATCACGAAATCAAACACAACATAAGAATGTATGTGTGTGTGTGTGTGTGTGTGTGTGTGTGTGTGTGTGTGTGTGTGTGTGTGTGTGTGTGTGTGAACATCAAATTAATTCATATTTGTAACAATTGATTTACCTAATTAGTATCCACATCAGAGTAAAAACTATTTAGTCAATACCTTGCTTATATATGTTAGCAAGTTTAATCAGTGTGTGTTTTGTGTGCGTGCATGTGTGCGTGCATGCGTGCGTGCACCTTACCTGGAGCGGTGGTGGGGTCTCTGGGGAGGGTCCTCACCGAAGCCCACAACGAAGCTGTGGTATTTCGGGTTGTCTCCCAACAGCTGGCCAATCTGGCCCCGGGCCCACTCCCGGTTGGCTTCTGGGTCAATGCCGTTCTTGGCAGCCTGGAAGATTAAATTTATAGATTAAATTCAGTCAACCCGTGTGACTCTCTAACTTTAAGTAGATTATAATTGATTTTTATTGTTTTGCTCATAAAGAAGAGAGCAACTAACCCAAAGAGAGATGAAGGCGACGTTGGCAGCGTGGCGGTTAGCGCCCCACTGGTCCAAGAAGACCAGACCTTCAGGGGTGTAGGAAGCTGACGTTTTCAGCCAGTTCAGGTACTTGACGAGGGGATCAGAGTACTCACTGGAGCCGTCCAGAAGCGTCAGCAGTGACTGTATCAATGAGTATTCACATTTTAGAGTCATTAATCTATTAAAAAGCAGTTCAAGTGTTTTAATTGCTTTTCAGTACTTCTTAACATGAACTCACATAGACTCCAGCCCTCTTGTCGTCCCAAGAGAACTGCTGCACGTCCTCCTCTAGGTAGTTGAACTCGTCCCAGTGACCCTTGGCGCGGGTGAGGTAGGCGTCGTCGCCGGTGGCTCTGGCCAACCACAGCGCCGCCCAGGCCAGTTCGTCCCCGTAACCACTCCACGAACTGGGGAGAGACGAGGATACACTCACTGTGTGTTGCTGGGGAGAGACAAGAATGTACTCGCTGTGTGTTATCACCGATCTGGTTTTGTTGTTACCAATGTACTAACTGTATATATGAAACAAAATACAGTGGTAAATATTATCACTGTGTTTTACCTAGACTTTTAATACAGTTCCACGCGAGGGATTGATAAGGAAGGCTGAAGCGCATGATACGAGAGGAGACCTCTTAAACAGGACCAAGTTAGGATCTTTTCGTAGGAAACATAAGGTCAGTGTTAATGGAACAATCAGCATAGGGATCGGACGCAAGAAGAGCTCCCCAGGATCTTTTCAGCTGACCTCTGAATTTCACACTATAGAGAAATGATTGAAAAAAGCCAACAGCTACTTCGTAAATGCATTGATAACACTGAAATTGGGCGGTAAATAAATTTAGCTTAAAATTTAAAAATGCTATAGGAGGGCTTAAACTTTTTCTAAAAATAGAATGAAAACTATCGGTCAATTCGCTGATGATAACTGTAGAGTTTTAAGCACTAAATGGACACACGGGGAACCATTTATCATCTGGACAATATTGAAATTGTTAAATGGGATTGTTAAATTTTGCAAAACTAAAAGAACAATGCAGAAATATTTGAAATTAGGTTAGGTAATGGAATTTATATATGGAAACATTATTAATTAAAAGCTTTAATATAATTTGTCAATTTTATCTTTCCCACGTGAAACTACATTTGGATTATGCAATCCAGTTTTTCCCAACGTAATCTAAAATAAGGGGAAAGTGGTATCCAAATATGGTCAAATACGATAAACTCATCTAATTGGAGACTCCAGCATCGAAAAAGTGTTAATTAACATTCTCTAGCGAGGTGGAGAAATAATAATGAAGTAAACAAGTGGATTCAAGAGTTTAACAATTGGACTAAAATAAACTAAAAACATCATCCCAAAATAATACACGAAACAGTTGATACGAAATAGATTAGTTTATACTTAGAAAATAGATTAGGCATTTATTAATAGAGGTGTAAATGTGTGGATTTTTTTTTACCAAGATCATAGAAGAAAACTGAAAGGAAAGCTTCAAGAACCGGGTGTACTGATGGATGGGTGGGTGTGGTTGAGTGTAAATAAGAGGTGCCTCGTATGGGTCAATAGGAGCTACCGCGATTGGGCTAATTAAAAAAAAGACTTGCCTTGCTAGGCCAATACAACCTGTATCACAAGGATAAATACGAACTCTCTCACACGGGATAATAGACACTGTTTCGCACGGGTCAATATCCCATGCAAAACATGGGTATATATAGGGGTTGAGTAAATGATATAATGAAATTAGCTGGAAGTTGCAGCAATATAGTCTAACTAAGAGAACTCTCAACACATACTGGTAATACGCCGTTGCGTCTGTAATGGCGTTGTCGTAGATGTCGCGGAAGTTGTCGGCGAAGTCGTAGAGTTCTTTGGCCACGTCCAACAACTGGGCGGCGTAGGCCGAGTCCACGTCCTGAGGAGGTGAATGGTGACGTGAGGAAAGGAGAGCGGTAACCTAGAGCGGGTTAAGCGAGGGAGAATGAGAAGTGGCACAGTGTCAAGTGCAAATAATGGAGAGTGAGAGGTGGCACTGTCAAATATACTGAGTTATGATGAACCTTCAAGCGGTGGAACAGGATGAAACATCACGAAGATAGTTATTACCTGGAAGACAATGGAGGCTGCGGCGAGGGCTGCGGCTGTCTCTCCTGCCAAGTCGCTACCTGCGGGAGGAAGACGAGAGTCTCAGTAGTGATCATAATTGTACCGCCAGACAGCCCTTAGTGCAGGGTGATGATGTTCTTCCCAGACAAACACAGATCTTGGTAACGTGAGACTCGGGACTTACCGGGCTTCGCTTCGTCGATCTTGTAGGAAGGTCTTTCCATGGTCATGTCCTCAGGGCGGCCCCAGTAGCCGTGGTCAATACCTCCGTTACCCACCTATAAATAACCTTACATGAAATAAATGAAAAATTACGAGCTATTCATGATCATGCCACGTCTTGGTGGCTTAATCTTCATCAATTAATTAATTAATCATAAAATAAATTATATTTGTCCAAAAGTAGACAAATGTCCGAATTACATAAGTTCGTTTCATTGAAGTATCTTAGGGTGCTACAGAGTTGCAAAACATGTTTCCTTTAGTTACAGACGTCTTTGTACTCCTGTAACTTGTAGCGTTACCTGTCTTATGAGGGATTATGTGCAATTCTCTAGTATGTTTTGTGTGTTCCCCATTTTGAAGAAAGTTCGTGATTCCCCTTCATGAGGTCCGTCGGTCATATTACAACTTCCTTAGGTGGAAGAATCAATGTGCATCTTCAGGAGTAAGAGAGCAACATTTTATTCAGATCTCATTGTGAGTAGCTAGTACAAGGCGTAGAGAAGGAACCTCACCTGGCCGTAAAGTTCGTCACTGGCAGTGTGAGCCTTGAGGAAGTAGTCTGTGGCCCACTTGATCGCTACCTGAGCGTATTCCGTCTGACCTGTGAGGGGAGACATCGGGCATGAGTCTCTCAAACTATTGTCATTGGGCAGACACCAGGAACTTTTCATGTAACCAATAAAGACTCTATCCTTGCAGTGACGTTCACCTCCTCGTAACATTGACGCGGCTGACCATGCCGCGTCCATGTTATACAGCAGCAGGGCTTGTCAGACGCATAAGGCAACACTTACCGGCAGTCTGGTATCCATCAGCGAAGTCTATGAGGCCCCAAGCCAGCACAGTGGCGGTGTAAGCCATCGGGAACCCAAACTTGACGTGATCACCAGCTGCAGATGGAGAAAATATGATTTATAATTAATGATGTGATTGATGGTCTCTCTCTCTCTCTCTCTCTCTCTCTCTCTCTCTCTCTCTCTCTCTCTCTCTCTCTCTCTCTCTCTCTCTCTCTCTCTCTCTCTCTCTCTCTCTCTCTCTCTCTCACACACACTCTCTCACTCTCTCTCACTCTCTCTCACACTCTCTCTCACACTCTCTCACTCTCTCTCACACACTCTCTCTCACACACTCTCACTCTCTCTCTCCCTCTCTCTCCCCCTCTCTCCCTCCATCCCCTTACCGTCGTAGTAGCCGCCAGTGAGGTCGTGGCCCACATCGGAGCCGTCGTCAAGAGCAGAGTCTCCTCGCCAGGTGACGCGCTGGTCTGCTGGCAGAGGACCTGACCGCTGGGCCTCATAGAACACATAGGACATGCACAGCACCTGAGGGTGAAGGGAACATGCACAGCACCTGAGGGTGAAGGGAACATGCACAGCACCTGAGGGTGAAGGGAACATGCACAGCACCTGAGGGTGAAGGGAACATGCACAGCACCTGAGGGTGAAGGGAACATGCACAGAACTTGAAAGTAAAGAGAAGTTACTGGGGCTCGAAATCTGCATATTAAACACCTGGAGGCAATCGTACATTGAATGTGACACACTTGCCAGAGCAATAAATATTATTTAACAGTGCAATGAAACAGCAGATCAAAATTCACCGAGTTCTGTTTTGCTTCAATTGGTCACTAACCTGGCTGTGGTCACTGACCTGGCTCTGGTCACTAACCTGGCTCTGGTCACTAACCTGGCTGTGGTCACTAACCTGGCTGTGGTCACTAACCTGGCTCTGGTCACTAACCTGGCTCTGGTCACTAACCTGGCTGTGGTCACTAACCTGCCTGTGGTCACTAACCTGGCTCTGGTCACTAACCTGGCTCTGGTCACTAACCTGGCTCTGGTCACTAACCTGGCTGTGGTCACTAACCTGGCTCTGGTCACTAACCTGGCTGTGGTCACTAACCTGGCTCTGGTCACTAACCTGGCTCTGGTCACTAACCTGGCTGTGGTCACTAACCTGGCTCTGGTCACTAACCTGGCTCTGGTCACTAACCTGGCTCTGGTCACTAACCTGGATCTGGTCACTAACCTGGCTGTGGTGACTAACCTGGCTGTGGTCACTAACCTGGCTGAGGTCACTAACCTGGCTGTGGTCACTGACCTGGCTGAGGTCACTAACCTGGCTGTAGTCGTAGGGCGTCATGCCAGTCTCGGCACAAGGGTTGGTCATGGGCGTCGGCGTGGTGACCACAACGTCTGGGGAAGATGAGAAGAAACATGAGTGAGCCAGACTGTTCGTGGCTATAATTATCTAGCATATCATCCGTCGAAGTGTGTCCAGCTGTTAGGATCTTAACCGACCCGTACCCATTTCCACGTTTGTACTCTCTAGGAGCTTTCGGCAAGTGAGGTACAGAGATTTTGGCCTTAACGGTTTCAACCAATTTATTTACGATTTTTTTTATTTCTGCAGTCGCATCCTTATTAATTTAGTTTGGTCAGAGAAGATGAGGTTTATTTTCTCATATATTCATCTTTTATAGAACATTTATTGATGATTTATCACCTCCTATGAGAGTTATTTCCTGATTCTCACGAAGGTTCTTAGCTGTCGGTTTGAGGTCAGGAGACATTATGGTGTTCTTGTAGTTACCTCGAGACATTCCTCCTCCTGCCAGAAGTTCTCCTTGCGAACTATTAATATTGTCTTCCTTTGTCTCAAGGTCGAATTTTTTACTCGATCCTTTGTTCGAATCGCACCTCTCTAAATGCTTCACCAACGTACTGCAAATTGTATTAATTCCGTACAGAACCAGAACACCAAACTTAACCTTTGTACGAAATTCAAACACATAATAATATTCATTTATTGACCAGATCACACACACTAGAAAGTGAAGGGACGACGACGTTTCGGTCCGTCCTGGACCATTCTTAAGTCGATTGTCTATTCATTTGTCACGAATATTCATATATATATATATATATATATATATATATATATATATATATATATATATATATATATATATATATATATATATATATATATATGAAAAAACACATTTTGAATAAACAGTACATTAAAATGAATGAATGCGTTTTTGAAGTCGGCCGTCACTTGAACAAGCCTAGCCTGAGGCCCTCGCCCTTGAGTACACCTAAACAGGAGAAACATATTGGAACCGAGCTGCATGTAGTTCATTCTTGCAGCTTGTTAAAGGTATAAGATGAAGGCGGCAGAATATAAACAAAGAAGCGTCACCTACCGCAGATCTCAACACCGTTGACCACCTCATTGGTGACAAACGGTATGAAGTGGGAGTAGTGGACCTGGAACTTGGTATGAATGTTCTCTCCCGGGTTGGCGTGGATGTTCTGGCTTACGAGGGTGTAGTGGTATTCGTCGATCCTGGTCGACGTGCCGTCATAGAACTGTCAAGACAAAGGCAAAATCTCAGTCATCAGGCGCTAAGAACCACAACAGTCCACATTTGGTGCTGATTATTTATTTATTTTATTTATTTATTTATATACAAGAAGGTACATTGGATTTGTGAGAATACATAGCATAGTATTTGCAATCTTGTAAAGCCACTAGTACGCGCAGCGATTCGGGCAGGTCCTTAATCTAACAGATAATTTTACAGATTCCCAAATAGTAAACATATATATAAAATCTCTCCCGCTCAATAGGGCACATTGTCTCGACGGGTTTGCTCGATAATGGCATATCATTTACTCTGTCCCTGTCTACTCTATCGAATCCTATTAGTATTTTATACGCTATAATCATGTCTCCTCGGCCTCCTAACTTTTAACTTAATCAAGAATTACTCGATCTTAGCCTACGAAATGTTGCCTGTTCTAAACTCACAAATAAGCTGTCACTTATGCAGAATATTTGTCAATATAAAGAACTATAGCTCACCTCAACTTCGTCGACGGGGGTACTGAACGTTAACTCCAGAGTGAGGCCGTCGATAGTAACGGGAGCCACAGCGTCGAACGTCGCCATGTACTTGCCGGGGAACTGCGTCTCGATGGCGGTGTGCTCGCACTGCCCCTTTGCTCCTGCAAGCACCAGGAACCCACAGTTACAGCCCCGCTCCTGTGCCAGGTAAGTCCACTACGGGCTCACCACAGCCTGTGCTACTTGCAACTTTTGTTCCGAGTAGCTGAATCTAAAGCAACAACCCAGGAACCCGGACAATACGTGAGGGGAACCACATGTAAGCCTCACATCCCCTCAAAGCATGGAGAAATCATGACAGATGGTATAGTGAATTTATCCTTTGTAACACACTAATATTATTGAGTGATTAAAGCCTTCAGGGATTGAACAGAAAGCTTCGTAACGGCAGCTTGAAGAACAAGAAGGGGGAGGGAGGGTGCTCAACATATCTTCTGTTGATATGCATAATATGAAATTATTTACATTTAAATTAATACATATATAAAACATTCTTTGTAGAGCATTACATTTTTATGAATATATAAGCGGTGAATATTAATACTCACCTAGTGGTACTCACCTAGTTGTGCTTGCGGGGATTGAGCTTTGGCTCTTTGGTCCCACCTCTCAACCGTCAATCTACTGGTGTACAGATTCCTGAGCTTCTCAAGCTCTATCATTTCTACATTTGAAACTGTGTATGGAGTTTAGTGTGTATTCACCTAGTTGTGTTTGCGGGGGTTGAGCTTTGCTCTTTCGGCCCGCCTCTCAACTGTCAATCAACAGGGTTTTTTTACTAACTACTTTTTTTCCACACCACACCACACACCCACACACACACACACACACCAGGAAGCAGCTCGTGACAGCTGACTAACTCCCATGTACCTTTTTACTGCTAAGTAACAGGGCCATTCAGGGTGACAGAAACTTTGCCCATTTGTTTCTGCCTTGTGCGGGAATCGAATCCGCGCCACAGAATTACGAGTCCTGCGCGCTATCCACCAGGCTTCCAGGACCCCTGCCAGGCTACTAGGCCCGCTGTGTGTGTGTGTGTGTGTGTGTGTGTGTGTGTGTGTGTGTGTGTGTGTGTGTGTGTGTGTGTGTGTGTGTGTGTGTGTGTGTTTTAGAGAATACCTGAAAGTAGGATTGTGAGGGCGAGGGCCCCCAGCAGGCAGGTCTTCACTAGGACACCCGCCATGTCTGCAGCAGAAGTAACTGATGTACTGAACGAATGTACCCGACCCCCCTTATATACCCACCTGATGTGGAGAGAACACACACACACACACACACACACACACACACACACACACACACACACACACACACACACACACACACACACACACACACAAGTTAACATATTATCCTCAATAAGTACGTGTGTCGAAGCGAAAAATAATCAGAAAACTATCAGTGAAGAGTTATTTATGGTGCCTTGTTTCCCAGCGGCTTGTGACTTTATCAGGTCCTGATAATGGGGCTCCACTGGGTAGTTATACCTGCTCTCAACCACCACATCACTTGTAGGTAAACAAAAATATAAAATATGAAATGTGACTGAAAATCTTGTAAACAAAATAGGAAGCCATATTTGAAAACAGTCCAAGAGGAAATGACAGAATTATATGCGAGTTGTCACTCAAGTTGCATTAGCACCAGAGAGTAATATATGCATCACAAACCCGAAGTAGCAGATAAATCCCAGACGTCAGGGAGTCAGTGGCACCGAACAAAGGTCTCATTGACCGATTCATTAAGAGTTGGACGAGTTCTGTCCAGAGTAACTCGAACAACAGGATTGCAGGCGATGAGTCACAATAACGTGGCTAAAGTATGTTGATCAGACCACACACTAGAAGGTGAAGGGACGACGACCAGGATGGACCGAAACGTCGTCGTCCCTTCACCTTCTAGTGTGTGGTCTGGTCAACAACAGGATTATCAACAGTCGAAGATGGAAGGACAACAGAAGTAATAGCATATTCAAAGAAAGCACACTAACGCGCGGCTGAGATTACCCTGATCGTTGGTTCGAATCACCTCATTACTCAATTGATTTTCTAATCCAGTCAGTTCTATCTTTAGAAAAGGAAATTACCAATAGACAAAAATATTGTATTAAAATACCTAGACTACCGTAAAGGTTTATAATTAGCTGCAGCTTGATAGATTCAGGAAAAATTCGAGCCAGCGAAGTCATGACGTTACGACGAATGGCTGTGCGCTCAGGTTAATCGTTCACTATATGCAGTTAGATCCCACTCCAACCAACGCAGGGCTCTTGGACGGCGCGACGACCTGCTCAGCGTCTCCAGACTCAATCAATCACTTGGAAATTTTTATATCTAAGGTTGTTGACAGCGTTACAATTCCACAGTACAGCGTAACAACATTTAGTTCTCTGTGAATCGTGCACAGTCGAAACTGACAAAAAACTGCTTAAATGCATTTTATTTCAGTAATGTATAGTTCAGTTTTTACAAGGTTGTTGAAATTATCCTCTGGTTTTGTGCAGGTACATGTTGAATGAGCTAATATGGTGCTCGATAGAGCTGTGATGTCACTTACGCCGTCAGTCACTCCCCCTCTCCAGTATTACCTCGATTTAACCAATGACAAGCGTCCTCTGAAAGCCCGTGCAAGATCTCTTTGGGCCTGATTGGCTAGTGAGCAAGCAGTCTGCTGTCTGACGTCAGCAGGAGAGCACGCTTCAACTCCGAGCTCTGTACTCAGTCATGAAGATGAGTGACTGTGTGGAGGACATAATCAATAATTTTTATGCAGTGACGATCTCGGACAGAATTTTCAGAAGCTAAACGCCACTGCGAAAGCAGTATCTCTCAGCGGTATGAATACTGCTCGGCTATGAGGCAGCTGGAAGTTGATTGTCGTGCAAAGGAAGACCCAAGCTGTCTGCTGCAGTGATTGCTGTATAAACATTGTTACCAACCTGGTTGTTAGTCTCGATGTTGAGAAACGAGTCAGTGTTGGTGATCTAGTAAACAGCATGAAGATCCTGTAACTTTGGGCCACTAGTTAATGTTAGCGTCCCAGTCAGTGTGTGTCCAGTGTGTACTGACTGCCAATTCCAACTATCTATTAATTTATTTATGTATACGTTTATCCATCGATCTATCTATCCATCCATCCATCTATTTATCCATCTACTTGTCTGTCCATCCATCTATCCATCCATTTATACATTCAACTATCTATTCATCTGTCTATCCGTCTTTTTATTCATATATCTATCCATCCGTCTATTCATGTGCCCATCTATCCATCTAGTTACCCATCCATCTACTCATCCATCTTTCCATCTAACCATCCATCCATCTATCCATCTAACCATCCATCCATCTATCCATCTAACCATCCATCCATCTATCCATCCATCTATCCATCCATCTGTCTTTGTCTCTGCCTCTATCTCTGCCTCTCTGTCTCTCTGTCTTTCTCTCTGTTTCTCTCTGTCTCTCTGGCCCTGTCTGTGTCTGTCTCTGTGTGTATCTCTCTGTCTCTCTGTCGGTTTCTACCTCTGTCTTTGTCACGGTATCTGTCTGTCTCTCCCCGTCTGCCTTTGTCTGTCATGAAATATGTCTGTCTCTCTCTGATTAAAAATATAATTCGCTAATGTGTGGGTGGTCGCCGATGAGAGGAGCTAAGTGGTGTGACATACTAAACAAAATATAATAGTTACATCTTTACTCTGGGAAAAGTGCGTGGCTTGGGAAACTTTTGGAGTTGTTGGAGGTGGTTTTATGTGAGTACGGGCAAATTATGAATAGCAGGAAATTTCTGTTAAGTGGTGGTTTTATGTGAGTACGGGCAAATTATGAATAGCAGGAAATTTCTGTTAAGTGTTTTCGAGATAAATGAATAATGGTGTATATTACTATAAGAAAATCGTTTTGAAAAACTTGAAAATATTTAGCTGTGTAGCCGGCGGGCAATGCTAATAATTGTCGTGGGGGTCTGAATGTGACCCTAACACAATGTTCCCTTTTGAATTCTAGTAACCCTGATCAGCCTATGTTCATCCTTTACCCCAGACCATTCCCTCTGCCAATTTAGGCGAGGCTAGCCCTAAGTGTTTGGCCTCCAGCTTTGAACAGACTGACCGAGAAACAGACTACAAACGTAGCTCTGAGCCACAGCCACTAACACAGCAACAATGTTATTCCAAGTAATACTCAGACAGCCCTCGCGAGTTGTCACACCACAAAAATTACGTATTAAATATGGGGGGGGGTGTAGAAATAGCCTAAGCTACTCTATCCCTTTGAGATGTATTTATTGCTTATCTCAATAAACATACTTGAACTTGAACTTGTATGTATTAAATTACCCGACCCTAACTCAACCCAGCCTTACCGATGGAGTCCCGCATAAAAAAACGTGGTTGTTTGTGGGCCGCTGTGAATTACAGTGCATCATATTTTGTTCGTTGGGGATTTTGTCGCCAAAATATTATGTATTATTCCAGTGGACCAGTTGTTCAGGAACCCATCATTAATAAACTTAGTATGCGAGTACCAAGTGTTCCCCCCGAGGGACAGACAGAGGATGTCTTCTACGAAGAACAAGATTAATAACACAAACAGGTTTCGTTTTCTACTGCTTTTATTTCAACTACACAGAGTAAGGCGTCTTAATTCAGTTACAGGAAACACACATTTATGAGGAGGATTTTGTAACCAAAATGTGTTATATCGAGTCATGACGGTTTCTTTAACTGAGCTCGACCAAGGCGGCCAGAGCCCCGGAGAAGGCAGCGTTGTAGTCGCAGGCCACCTCGTTGTGCTGGTAGTCCTGGCGGTCGTCGTTGTAGGAGCCGTCCTGCGGGAGGAATGTAAACATTGGGAGTTAGTGATATTGATCAGTGACTGTGATCAATATTATTGAGTCAAATTCCCATTTTAAGGAATAGTTTCATTCTTCGAGTTGCGGGAGCCCATTTTAAGGAATAGTTTCTCGAAGAGATCTTCGAGTTGCGGGAGCCCATTTTAAGGAATAGTTTCTCGAAGAGATCTTCGAGTTGCGGGAGCCCATTTTAAGGAATAGTTTCTCGAAGAGATCTTCGAGTTGCGGGAGCCCATTTTAAGGAATAGTTTCTCGAAGAAATCCCTGTTCTGGATAGCTTGTATATGAACCACAGAGAACTTGTTAAAGTTATCATTAACGTTATTAACAAGCCTATAAAATGAACAAATGAAAGTGAGTTTTTTATTTCGAAATATGACTTCCTATGTTTAGGTCAATAACTTTTCTGAAAAGAATTTTGGTAAACTTGGAATGTCGTATAAACTTAGATGTTGATATCCGTGTTCATTTCTGTCCAAGTGAATGAACAGATTGAAACATTGATTGATAAAGATTAAGCCACCTAAGAGGTGGCACGGGCATGAATAGCCCGTAAAACAGATTGAACTAAATACTTGTTTATTATAGTGAGACTGCTAACACTGTTAGCTGAAGCAGCCACCAGAGCGGTGTGAGGAGATAAAGACGAACCTGTGCAGGGCCGCCGACGAGCGCGCCGTACAGGGTGTGCGGGTTGGGACCGTCATAGGACATCATTCCCTCGCAGGTTTGTGGAGGAGACGGGCAGGAGCTGAAGCAGTGGAAACACATGTCAGAAAACTCGCATTTTTCCGTAGTGAAAATTTTCATTAGTATCAGAATTCGGTAATTTCGCTTTCCAGATAACCAAGAACTGTGTTCGTGAAAGTTTACAATAAAATATTCAATATTTTTTAGCAATACTGTATGGAATAAACTTACTTTTCATATATAGATAGCAATATTTGTTAAATCTAACTCACTACAGTAAGCAACGACATTACTAGTGCTCCGTGATTTATTTATTTTCACCTCCCGGTTGCATTATATTTTGCTTGTTAATGTGCGTGCGTCCGTGCACCTTACCTGGAGCGGTGATGGGGTCTCTGGGGAGGGTCCTCACCGAAGCCCACAACGAAGCTGTGGTATTTCGGGTTGTCTCCCAACAGCTGGCCAATCTGGCCCCGGGCCCACTCCCGGTTGGCTTCTGGGTCAATGCCGTTCTTGGCAGCCTGGAAGATTGAATTCAGTCACCCCGTGTGAGTCTCTGCAACTCCTTCATGTGACTATAATTATAAGTATAGCGTCATGCATAGGTAGTGCAAGAGCTTCCATTCAAGACAATGATACCAGGTTTTTACCGTTTTCCTTTACAAAGGAGAGAGCAACTGACCCAAAGGGCGATGAAGGCGACGTTGGCAGCGTGGCGGTTGGAGCCCCACTGGTCCAGGAAGACCAGACCTTCAGGGGTGTAGGAAGCTGACGTTTTCAGCCAGTTCAGGTACTTGACGAGGGGATCAGAGTACTCACTGGAGCCGTCCAGAAGCGTCAGCAGCGACTGTATCAACGAGTATTCACATTTTTTATTCCCGTTTGTTAGGACTACTGTATTATATGTGAAGTTTAAACATGAAAGAGACGCAGACATATAACATCCAAACTTCTCATTGCTTATTAACATGAACTCACATAGACACCAGCCCTCTTGTCGTCCCAGGCGAACTGCTGCACGTCATCCTTTACGTAGTTGAACTCGTCCCAGTGACCCTTGGCGCGGGTGAGGTAGGCGTCGTCGCCGGTGGCTCTGGCCAACCACAGCGCAGCCCAACCCAGCTCGTCCCCGTAACCACTCCACGAACTGGGGAGAGACAAGGGTACACTCATTGGGTGTAGCTGGGGAGAGACAAGGGTACACTCATTGGGTGTAGCTGGGGAGAGACAAGGGTACACTCATTGGGTGTAGCTGGGGAGAGACAAGGATACACTCACTGTGTGTTGCTGGGGATGCAAGGATACTCTCAATATATGTTATCCCTGTTCACCTTGCAGTAAATAGGTACCTAGGTGCTGGTTAGCGTGTTATGGGGTTGCATCCTGGGGAAGGTCAGTGCTTCAATCCTCTTAGAAACCTCGACATAAGCCTAACATGTATATATATACACTGGCTGCCTGTCCTCGTCACAATGACCTATTATTATTATTATATACAGGCTTGCTGATATTGCTTATTTGATTATACCAATTTGGCGTTACAGTTCACACATGAAACTGTAGTCTATCTAACACTAAGTTTCGTGTTATGAAACTTTACCTTATTAATCCAAGTGCTGTATAGAAATAATGGCTTAGCATTTTCTCCTCATAATTACTTATCTAACCTTACTAATTCTAAGAGAAACGGCTCCTTTTTAGTAGGTTTCAGAAGGAAGCACATGTGTTTACTTTACATTATATGTATAGGAGGAGAGAGTTTAAACTTGAGATTACTTTTAGAAATATAAAATGAAAAGGTGACCCGGACGGTCATGCAGAGGCATGGAATAAGGAAGTGACGAAATGATACATTAACTAGCGCACGGAACGGATAACTATAACATAATGAGCCTAACTGACAGTCATAAAATCTTTTTTTAACTAAGAGAACACTTAATACATACTGGTAATATGCAGTTGCGTCTGTGATGGAGTTGTCGTAGATGTCGCGGAAGTTGTCGGCGAAGTCGTAGAGTTCCTTGGCCACGTCCAGCAACTGGGCGGCGTAGGCCGAGTCCACGTCCTGAGGAGGTGAATGGTGACGTGAGGAAAGGAGAGCGGTAACCCAGCGTAAGAGTAAGCGAGAGTTGATACTGTCAAATGTAAGCGAGGGAGGATAAGAAGTGGCACAGTGTCAAGTGCAAATAATGGAGGGTGAGAGGTGGCACTGTCAAATATACTGAGTTATGATGAACCTTCAAGCGGTGGAACAGGATGAAACACCACGAAGATAGTTATTACCTGGAAGACAATGGAGGCTGCGGCGAGGGCTGCGGCTGTCTCTCCGGCCAAGTCGCTACCTGCGGGAGGAAGACGAGAGCCTCAGTAGTGATCATAATTGTACCGCCAGACAGCCCTTAGTGCAGGGTGATGATGTTCTTCCCAGACAAACACAGATCTTGGTAACGTGAGACTCGGGACTTACCGGGCTTCGCTTCGTCGATCTTGTAGGAAGGTCTTTCCATGGTCATGTCCTCAGGGCGGCCCCAGTAGCCGTGGTCAATACCTCCGTTACCCACCTATAAATAACCTTACATGAAATAAATTAAATTACATGTATATACAGATGCACATTGATATATATGGCGTGGATCACCTAATACTCCCATTACTATGATTAAAGTAGCTATTACGAGGCGTAGAGAAGGAATCTCACCTGGCCGTAGAATTCATCAGTGGCAGTGTGAGCCTTGAGGAAGTAGTCTGTGGCCCACTTGATCGCTACCCGAGCGTATTCTGTCTGACCTGTGAGGGAGACACTAGTCATGAGTCTCAGACCACTGTCACATTTAACGAGGGATCTGTCTTCCCTGAATTTTTCTTCTAGCCAAGTTTCAGCTGTACATTAAGTTACAGTTTCATATTAAATAACAGCTTCACAGCATGTTACAGTTTCACACCATGTTGCAGTTTACAAACTACAGATTTGTGTAACATCGGAGGCAACTTGAACCGACTCCCATCATGAGGTACATAGCAATCACCAGGAATAGACAGAATGTTCGTCATGTTGTGGGTAACACAAAAGAAGGGCTTTTCAAACGCACAAATCAACACAACAGAAGGGCTTGTAAGACGCACAACGTGTAACGCAACACTTACCGGCAGTCTCGTATCCATCAGCAAAGTCTATGAGGCCCCAAGCCAGCACAGTGGCGGTGTAAGCCATCGGGAACCCAAACTTGACGTGATCACCAGCTGCAGATGGAGAAAACATGATTTGTTTTTAATGTGATTGATAAAGCATCTCTCTCTCTCTCTCTCTCTCTCTCTCTCTCTCTCTCTCTCTCTCTCTCTCTCTCTCTCTCTCTCTCTCTCTCTCTCTCTCTCTCTTCCTCTTTCTCCCTTCCTTACCATCGTAATATCCACCAGTGAGGTCGTGGCCCACATCGGAGCCGTCGCCAAGAGCAGAGTCGCCTCGCCAGATGACACGCTGGTCTGCTGGCAGAACACCTGACCGCTGGGCCTCGTAGAACAGGAAGGACATGCACAGTGCCTGAGGGTGAAGGGAGGAGTCATAGAGCAGATAGGTGAGTGTCAGTATTACGTTTTTGAAAATAGAGGGAACGTGAGGGTGAACGTGAAGATAACATGTAGAGAATGCGTGAGGAGGATATATAAAGTTTAGGGAGGGTACATAAAGCGTAGGGAGGGTTGAGAAGGTGTAGGGAGGGTAGAGAAGGTGTAGGGAGGGTAGAGAAGGTGTAGGGAGGGTAGAGAAGGTGTAGGGAGGGTAGAGAAGGTGTAGGGAGGGTAGAGAACGTGTAGGGAGGGTACATAAAGCGTAGGGAGGGTTGAGAAGGTGTAGGGAGGGTAGAGAAGGTGTAGGGAGGGTAGAGAAGGTGTAGGGAGGGTAGAGAAGGTGTAGGGAGGGTAGAGAAGGTGTAGGGAGGGTAGAGAAGGTGTAGGGAGGGTACAGAACATGATCTGACAAAAATACTTAATCTTGGTCAAGGGATCACCGGAAGTAAGTCATTATCAAAAGAAGGCACTAAATTATTAAAAAGACCCGTACATCTATATTGAAGACTGAATATAACAAGTAGTTTTTTATGGACATTTATTTAAGTTTATAATTTTAACCAATTCGAAGTTGCATTAATGATTGCTGTAACCAGAGTGCATGAGGGCCAGAGGAGTTGAACTGTGTGTGGTCACTAACCTGACTGTAGTCGTAGGGCGTTATGCCAGTCTCTTCACAAGGGTTGACCATGGGCGTCGGTGTGGTGAATGTCGTTTCTGGGGGATTACAAACAGAAACTAGCAGACATCCTAAGTGCCTCATATATATATATATATATATATATATATATATATATATATATATATATATATATATATATATATATATATATATATATATATGCGGAAAATCCACAGAGAAATATATTTCTCTGTGGATTTTCCGCATAAAATGATCAGTGTTTTGTGATCGTCAATTGCATATATATATATATATATATATATATATATATATATATATATATATATATATATATATATATATATATATATATATATATATACATATATATACATGAGTTTTCAGTTGCATATTGTCCTGGGGACCATTCAGGCTTGTTCGCATTAGTTATATATATACATATATATATATATATATATATATAATATACCGACTGCTTGTCCCCCGACACAATGAATTGTTATTAAAAGTGCCATTTTGGACAACTTTAATGGTTATGAATTTAGTTTCTCTGAAATTTAATTTTCTGTATTCTCGTCATGCATTGAACGTGAAGATAAAAAAATAAGTAAAAAAAAAGCCTGAGGCAAACAAGGCGATCTGTTAACTACCCCACTAAATCGTATTTTTAATAGAATCGTCCTAATCGTCAAATTTACGGAGGGTTATAACAAATTAAAGTACGGTAATACTGAAGTAATCTGAGCGTGTCGGCATCGATAAGCTCGGTGAATTGTCTGAGAACATAAGAATACAGGGGCTTCAGAAGGCCATGTGTGACCATACAGGACAGCTGCTATTTATATATACCCAAACTCACTCACCTATAACGTTTAACCTACGCTTGAAACAATCAAGTTCTCCCATATTTATTAATCATACCCATATAATTTAAGTTAGCATAAGTTAACAGGCCCCTGTTCCAAGTGAAGCCACACCATTAGTGAGAGTGGGCTGGGGACCTACCACAGAGCTGGTCGTTGTTGAACACCTCGCCGATCACGTAGGGGATATAATGGTGGAAGGTGAGCTCAAACTTAGAGTGAACGGCTTCTCCCGGGTTGGTGTGGAGGTCCGGCTGCGACAAGATGAAGGTGTAGTCGTCGACCTTGGTCACTGACCCGGCATAGAACTGTCAAGACACATCATAGAACTGTCAAGACACACAGAACTGTCAAGGCACATCATAGAACTGTCAAGGCACATCATAGAACTGTCAAGGCACATCATAGAACTGTCAAGGCACATCATAGAACTGTCAAGGCACATCATAGAACTGTCAAGGCACATCATAGAACTGTCAAGGCACATCATAGAACTGTCAAGGCACATCATAGAACTGTCAAGGCACATCATAGAACTGTCAAGGCACATCATAGAACTGTCAAGGCACATCATAGAACTGTCAAGGCACATCATAGAACTGTCAAGGCACATCATAGAACTGTCAAGGCACATCATAGAACTGTCAAGGCACATCATAGAACTGTCAAGGCACATCATAGAACTGTCACAGTTGATCATAGAACTGTCAAGGCGCATCAAGACTCAGTATGATGGAAACTACGACTTACCGTGAGGGTGTCAACAGGTGAGCTGAAGTGGAGCTCCAGAGAGAGGCTCGTGATGGGGTTAGGCGGGATGTAGGAGAACTCAGCTATGTACCTTCCGGCAAACTGCTGCTCAATCACCGTCTCGGGGCACTGAGCCTCCGCTCCTGCCGGACACACAATACCTCGATAACCACATGAACCATCCACATATATACCTGTCCCCTTACCCTCTCGGGGCTCGAACAAATTCAGTCAGGGTTTATAGTGTATTCATAATATGTATTTCATTACTCAGAGGTATAATTAGTACCTCTGTTCATCTGCGAACAATGTTTGAGGGTTGACTAAAGAAGCATTGAACAGGGAAAGGGAGTTGAGAGGCTGTTGACCAATCCACACACTGGAAAATGAACGGACGACGACGTTTCGGTCCGTCCTGGACCATTCTCAAGTCGATTGTCAAGAGGCTCGGTACTTTAATAAAGACTAAAGACCACTATTCTAAGTGAAGGATAGATGTCTAGATATTATTGGTGTATTTAAAGCCGTCACAAACAAATTCAAAGTTGTCTGTAGGACATTTGGTTCCTATGTATGAGTGTATGTACATAGGAACTTTGAGGGTGGTAAGCGTGCGAGTGCATTGAGGGGGAGAGTACCTGAGAGGAGGGCAAGGGCGAGGGCCCCCAGCAGGCAGGTCTTCACCAGGACACCAGTCATGTCTGCAGCAGAAGTAACTGAGGTACGGGAGGCCGCTGCTCGCCCTCTTATATACCTCCCTGGTGGACGCAGCACTCCCACGTCTTGACGTCACACACGCAGCGTAATCTATTATCCGGAATACCTGCACGCGGCAGAGACAACAACTGTCTGTGAATTGTCACTGAAGAGATGATTACAGTGTTTAGTTTCCCAGCGGCTTCGCCATCTTGTGTCCTTATCTGCTGGGTGCGATAACGGGG
>NC_091181.1:36409455-36604455 GCF_040958095.1 Procambarus clarkii
GAACGAAATAAAGATAATCTCGAGGCTAGATTGCAAAATAGCTTCCACATTCTACTTTAGTTCCTGAGCACATTACGTGTCTCGAACATTTCCACGACAACGCTCATAAGATGGTGCATAATCAGTATATTAACCCGAAATGTTCTAGTTCTTTGGTAATTCAAGGTAGAGATTTACCATGGGCTGGCCGATAGAGCGACAATATCGCTTCATACAGGTCGCGTTCAATCCATCCAAATGGTTCGCCACCATTTCTTCTTTCCCCCCCCCTGTCCCATCCCAAATCCTTACCCCTTCCAAGTGCTATATAGCCGTAATGGGTTGGCGCTTTCTCCTAATAATTCCCTTCCCTTAATCTGTCGTATGTGTAGAATTACTGCCTCGTAATATTAATATTGACGTACCTTTACAACGTACTCAGAAGTCACTACCTCTCCGTAGGGTGCAGTCGCACCTCCACAGATCTTCAGTATCAGCTCTTGATACTGGTAATGGCTCCAAAGGGCCACCACTTCAACCCGTTCTCGCACTTGCTTTAAGTCAATATTGGCTTATTTAATAAGCAATAAGATGCTTATCTTAACATACTAAGAAGGTTAGGTGAGGTCGGTGTTTCCTATGAAGCTTTTCAAGGTAAACTAAAATATTCACAATCAATTAGTATGTCACATATGCACTTATTAAATAAGCCAATATTGACTAGAAGCAAGTGCGAGAACGGGTTGACCACTTACGGGCTACTCATGTCCGTGCCACCTTTTGGGTGGCTTAATCTTCATCAATCATCAATCTACAAGGCACTCACCCAGAGGGCCAGGAAGCAGGCATTGCCAACGTCGCGGTTGGAGCCCCACTCGTTAAGGAAGACCAAGCCCTCCGGGGTGTAAGGAGCGCCGTCCTTCGCCCAGTCTAGGAAGTCATTGATCAAGTTCTCGTACTCAGCATCGCCGGTCAGCAAATAGAAGAGCGACTATAGTGAAGAGGAGAAGGAGAGATGAAGATTAGCGGACAGTCACAGTTTCTGATAAAAGTGTAAAACACAAGTCTGGGGTAGAAAATTAAATAAAAACAGTCATTCCCTAGATCAAGACTCGGCGTGGTAAGATCTAAGATTTCTTTCACCCTTAGAACACGTATTGCCGTAACTCGCTGCTAGCCATTAAATATGTAGGAGAATGTGACATACACAAAACCCACATAACTCATAAACAAATAATACACATACACATTGCGGTGAATAACATGACCGGTTCCAGTACCTGGCACCAGGCATATACCTAGTCATAAGTGACTTACATTGATTCCACCTCGTTTGTCGTCCCAGCCGACATTGCCTCCATAACCGCCGAGACCAAACTCATCGAAGTGAGCTCTGGCGCGAGAGACGTAGTTGTTGTCACCGGTGGCTCTGGCCAACCACAGCGCCGCCCAGGCCAGCTCGTCCCCGTATCCGCTGAACGAGCTGAGGAGAGGCAAGACTACGGTCACTGTGTTGCTGGGGAAGTAACTCCACTAAACATAACAAACTCACCGGGAAGTTTCAAGTATAAATAGAACACGTGCATAATTGGGAGGAATTATTATAATAGGGAGCTGCCTCGTATGGACCAACAAGTCTTCTGAAGATTGTGAAATTATGTCCGTGGTACAGTGACGTCACCCATGATTAATAGATCACTGTCTCCAGTACACACAGGGATATATATAATATATAATATAACAAATAGCAGCAACAGTGCAATATGCTCCTATGACCATTAATTTATTAAGAGAAAACTAACTTCTACTCCAATAACCGTCAGCTTCCCATGGCACCATGCTAAAATTATCACCATATTTAGGACCTACAGATATAATCGAGATCATAAACATATATAAGATCATAAACACTTGCAGTAATTACTAATTTAAGCAAATATTATACAATACGCTGTTAATCGTAGCACTTTATCTACTTTTGTAATGTTTTCAAATATGAAGTTTCCTGTAATTTCTGTAAGTTGGTCACAAATACGTGTTGTGCTGTTTGCTCACCACCAGGAAGGCAAAACATCATATTTTTTTTAATATTTTAACATAATTACAATACCTGATTAGGGAATAATAGCAAGTTAGAACTACTGTTGTGAATGTAGCAGTTTGCTGGTGGCTGACATGTGTTGCTTCCCCACTTGCTGTTATTGTGTTGCGTACAGTGTCCTATCTCTTGCTGCTATTACCCACTAGTGTTGCTGATCTGTTACAAATTCTGCTCTTTTGGTGATACTAATTCCCAACTATCGCTGACCCACAGGACCAAATCACCCATTGAGGCCGCTTACCTATTTCCAGGTATTAACAGCTGCGGTAATAATAGTATAAAGACTTATTTGAACCACCGTAAACAACATTATCTTTGTGGATCACTAATATCAAAGAGTAAAGACACTGAACGCCTCGACAGCTCTGCACCGTCGTGACCTTCAGGAAGGTAAGAATACTGAGCAAAGAGTTTCTTAAGAAGCGTCGAGACTTGACACATCGTTATTCTTTAACGTGGATTCACAATTCGTAACACTTAAGCTGTGCACGTTTTAAGGCATTCAAGCAAAACAACTCTAGGTTATTATTATATAAACCCGTGCTGGTAGTTGTACTATACGGTGACACGCACTAGCAGTTGTATTATACAATGACACGCACTAGCAGTTGTATTATACAATGACACGCACTAGCAGTTGTATTATACAATGACACGCACTAGCAGTTGTATTATACAATGACACGCACTAGCAGTTGTATTATACAATGACACGCACTAGCAGTTGTATTATACAATGACACGCACTAGCAGTTGTATTATACAATGACACGCACTAGCAGTTGTATTATACAATGACACGCACTAGCAGTTGTACTATACGGTGACACGCACTAGCAGTTGTACTATACGGTGACACGCACTAGCAGTTGTACTATACGGTGACACGCACTAGCAGTTGTATTATACAATGACACGCACTAGCAGTTGTATTATACAATGACACGCACTAGCAGTTGTACTATACGGTGACACGCACTAGCAGTTGTATTATACAATGACACGCACTAGCAGTTGTATTATACAATGACACGCACTAGCAGTTGTATTATACAATGACACGCACTAGCAGTTGTATTATACAATGACACGCACTGGCAGTTGTATTATACAATGACACGCACTAGCAGTTGTATTATACAATGACACGCACTAGCAGTTGTATTATACAATGACACGCACTAGCAGTTGTACTATACGGTGACACGCACTAGCAGTTGTATTATACAATGACACGCACTAGCAGTTGTATTATACAATGACACGCACTAGCAGTTGTATTATACAATGACACGCACTAGCAGTTGTACTATACGGTGACACGCACTAGCAGTTGTATTATACAATGACACGCACTAGCAGTTGTATTATACAATGACACGCACTAGCAGTTGTATTATACAATGACACGCACTAGCAGTTGTATTATACAATGACACGCACTGGCAGTTGTATTATACAATGACACGCACTGGCAGTTGTATTATACAATGACACGCACTGGCAGTTGTATTATACAATGACACGCACTAGCAGTTGTATTATACAATGACACGCACTAGCAGTTGTATTATACAATGACACGCACTAGCAGTTGTATTATACAATGACACGCACTAGCAGTTGTATTATACAATGACACGCACTAGCAGTTGTATTATACAATGACACGCACTAGCAGTTGTATTATACAATGACACGCACTAGCAGTTGTATTATACAATGACACGCACTAGCAGTTGTATTATACAATGACACGCACTAGCAGTTGTATTATACAATGACACGCACTGGCAGTTGTATTATACAATGACACGCACTAGCAGTTGTATTATACAGTGACACGTACTGGTAATAGTAATAGGCGTCCTCGATAGACACATCGTACTGCATACGATAGTTGTCGGCGAACTCGTAGAGCTCCTTGGCAGCCTGCAGAACCTCTGCGGAGTAGGCCGGGTCTGCGTCCTGTGAGGGGTAGGTGAGGTTAGCGCGGCAGAGGTTAGCCAGAAGAGGCATAAGACAAAGGTTAGCGAGGGAAAGAAGAGGCGGAGATTAACGAGTGGGTGTTTCATCATAGGAATGCAAAACCCTTCTCACAGGTTAATAATTACCGTAGAGGGAGGGAGTTGAAGAACAGCAGGTAGTGTATCGACCAATGGCTGGCTCGCCAGTGTTCTCGCGACCTGCTGCTCTCTCTAGTATGAGCTAACACAATTTTTCCCCTTTAATTCCTCTTGGTGAATGTTTAGTTAATACTGACCTTGAAGACCATGGAGGCGGCAGCGAGGGCAGCAGCGGTCTCCCCGGCCAACTCGCTTCCTGCAAGGGAGACACGGTGTTAGGCAGACTCTGAACGCTTTAGCCAAATAATATTATTTGACTAAGGCGTTCACTCACAAATTTTTGTAATGAATTTTTATTATATCAGGTGAAAAAAGGCAGTGAATATAACAAATATGTTGGTCAGGAAAATAACTAACCTGGATTTGTTGCATCGACTTTGTAGGAAGGTCTTTCCATGGTCATCTCCTCAGGGCGACCCCAGTAGGCGTGGTCTACGTCGCCTTTGCCCACCTGGAAAATAAAACGATATTTGTTTAACCTAATAGCAGTCGAAATCTGAGAAATTCCCTTTTTCTACATCTACTTTTAACGTTAGAAAGTCGACGTTAGAAAGTCATTCGTAATTATTTTGTTACTTTTAAAATCAAATTTATAAGTATATGTGTTTATCTATTTTGCAGTCAAAACAATAATTAATAATAATTCTCTCGTGCATCATATATTTATTGCTTACATCAATGTCTGGTATATCTAAGCTGCTAATAGACTGGATGGTCTTGAACAATACGGAAGCAATGCTCACCTGGCCGTAGAGTTCGTCCTGGGCAGTGTGAGCCTTGAGGAAGTAGTCAGTAGCCCACTTGACCGCCGCCCGGCCATACTCCGTTTGACCTGTGGACACGACCAGGACCATGAGCCTCTCTGACCATGGGAGAGCAGGACGGATTATACTCGTCTGAAGTAACCCTCAGATATAATTTCCAATTCTCAGGGACACGAAGCCTGTTAGACTTATCGAACTTCCCCTAAGCCAACTGCTGATCTTCGCCAGGAGGCATCCCACAACAGTTGCCTAAGCCCTAGGTACTTATTTATTCTTAGTTGAACATTGGACTGTAATATTTACCGGCTGTCTCGTGTCCGTCAGCAAAGTCCACGAGGCCCCAAGCCAGCATGGTGGCGGAGAAAGCCATTGGGAACCCAAACTTGACGTGGTCGCCAGCTGTAGATAAGAAAGCAATAATAATTTACAAACTAATACAGTATATGTCAAGAGGTGCTTCTTTCGTAGTAATAACCACAATTTCAAATTTCACATTGTTCTCCAATTTTTAAACAAGATCAAGGTTCCATAGGACTGGTATTACCATTCCTACAGATATCAGTAATTATGAGCGTGACTGATGGTTCTAGTGTTGGGTATGAAGGAGATACTCTGTAGAGTATAATCATTGATGTGGTGTAGCACAAATGTTATTCTCAACGCAAGAACTCCTGATACAGCTAATATTAGCAATTAGATCTGTAAGCATAACACGATCACAGCGTCATTTGACCCTCCATAGGTGATCACATAACATCTTGTTCAAGGTCTTAATAATAATTCTTCAAGTTAAAACCTCTCTCTCTCTCTCTCTCTCTCTCTCTCTCTCTCTCTCTCTCTCTCTCTCTCTCTCTCTCTCTCTCTCTCTCTCTCTCTCTCTCTCTCTCTCTCTCTCTCTCTCTTTCTCTCTCCCTCCCCCCCTCCCCCCCTCCCCCTCCTCCTCCCCCCTTACCGTCGTAGTAGCCGCCAGTAAGGTCGTGCCCAACATCAGATCCGTCTTCAAGAGCGGAGTCGTAACGCCAGGTGACGCGCTGGTCTGCTGGCAGAGGTCCTGACCGCTGGGCCTCGTAGAACAGGTACGACATGCACAATGCCTGAGGGTGGAGGCGCTAGACTTAAGGCAAAAGGACACGGTTTCAAAGTGCTGTGAGAATATATATGCCAATGATTTAATTGATGAGCAATATATTACAGAATATAAATTATATCACATGTATGCTTAACAGGAACGGAAGGATGTTAATTAAATGCTGTGGGGTAAGGGCCTTGCATCAAGGGTGAGAGTTCTGTTGTTCAGAGTTCAGGCAGTAGTAATGTTGCGTAAGATTCCACTGCTGTACACTTCAGCTATAAAAGACTGTGTGAAGGGTGAGTGACCAGTGAGTAAAAGCTTAATTTTCGGATGATTACTCAGCTCTCAGGCCTGCATATGTATGTTCTTATCTTAAAGACCTACAGGTGAATTGTTTTTATTCCAAGTACTTGGTACTCTCAAGACCAGAGTAGTAACTTCATTAAATCTGAGGTAGGGAAAGATTTCTTGGATATTAAGATCATTGGCCAACTAGTGTGATGGTTAGCACAGGTGTTGCCCTCCCTGGTAGCTGACTGTCAACTAGTGTGACTGTTGATACACGCTGTTGTACTGGTTTGTCATTGTTAAGATCCTCTTCGTCTGTACCATTTATTTTCTTTAAGAAAGTGCATCACAACTATCCTTCGAGGAATTTGTAGCAGATCTACTTTGTGAGAGTCGACGGTCCAGTCACCAGGTCTGACTGTCTTACCCCTCTAGCCACCACTGTCGGTCAGTGACTGTGACTGCCGTCTGTCCCTCGTCGTGACGAATATGTGTGGTGTTTTAACTGTCAAGATTCTGCCTGAACGAACCATTAACCTATGTATACTGAACACCACCTGAACCTTGTGTCCCTGCTCTGTTTTAACACATTTTGAACCCTCTTGACTGTTAGCAAAGGTACTGTAACTCTGTTTAACTGCGGGGACGAGGACGTTGGAGACACTGACCTGGATGTAGTCGTAGGGTTGCATGCCCGTCCCAACGCAAGGGTTGACCATCGGTGCGGGGGTGACGATCACCGCGTCTGACAACCGAGAAAACAAACATTACACACACAGAAATCACAATAACTTGATATATCAAATGAACAAATCCACAAGGGTCTTGCTGAGGGTTCGAATCTATGCGATGGATGTTCCCAGACGCACTGCGTGGTACAGTTGACTAGAGCGCGTCTGAGATCATCCAGCGAATAGGTTCGAACACTCATCAAGGCCCTTGTGGATCTGTTCAAACAAACATTAGTAGCCTTCGTCGAAGTAATAGATGGTGATGGAGGAGGTGGTGAGGGAGATGGTGGTGAAGGAGGAGGTGGTGATGAGGTAGATGGCAGTGAGGATGTGAAAATAAAGGATTTACCGGGTAATTTTATTTATGTTAAGAAAAGGATACAATATGGAACACGAAGACGGGGTTGTAAAGACGGGAAAAACAGTAAATTGAAATAACATAAACGGAAAGATTTTATGTATAAGAAAATAGAAACGAACAGAAATTCAAGCCAGTTACGACAAGAAATAATTGGTTTCTGCTTAGTTTATATATATATATATATATATATATATATATATATATATATATATATATATATATATATATATATATATATATATATATATGTGATATATATATATATATATATATATATATATATATATATATATATATATCACAGATAAAAAGGGTTACAACACGTCATGGTCGCCATCAACCGGGTGTCAGTGCATGTCAAGCACAGTTCTTCACGATCAATGTGTCACACAACTCGGGGATTTTATGTTTGGGATTTCCTGTTCGTTTTGTCGACAAAGAAACGCAAAATATAAAGCAGATAATCTCAGTTTTGCTTTTCCTCTCTATTATATATTAAACGAAAAATTCTCTGTTTTTCTGTCTTCTATACATTAATTGATAAATTCTGGGTGCTGTCATGTGGTAACAGACACAGACAACAGCTAACAGACACAAGCAGACAACGGCACGGAGCACGAGACTCCACAGACAGATAACACATACCGCAGATCAGGTTGCCGTTGACATATTCGGTCTCCACCAGTGGTCTGATCTGGGAATATTCTACTCGGAATCTGAACATTATATTTTCTCCAGCAGACAGGATGAAGGGGGCGGTCAGTGTGAAGTGGTAATCATCGATCTTGATGGCCTCGCCCGCGTAGTTCTGTTCACAAATGTAAACCTCTGTTTATCTCGTTACTGAAGCTTTTTTTAATAAAAAAGATAATACCTAATAAACATATTAATAGTTTCTAAAGTAATAGAAGTATACTTTAAGAAATACTTTAAGAAGTATATTTAAAAAAATACTTCAAGAAATATTTTAAGGATTAATTTAAGAAATAAGAAATATCAATTTAAGAAATATTTTAAGAAATTTCCTATACACAAGTCACTACAGAAGTTACTACACACAATTTATATTACTACAATCAAAAGGCTGTGCCCAGAATGCAAATTTATCCGATCATTGGTTTTTCACGTCAATATGTGAATACACTACCAGTTAAATTGTGTGTGTGTGTGTGTGTGTGTGTGTGTGTATGTGTGTGTGTGTGTGTGTGTGTGTGTGTGTGTGTGTGTGTGTGTAAGAGAAATATATATGTAGTAAACGTAATAGATAAAAAATAAATTGGCTAGAAAGGCGGGATCCAAGAGCTAATAGCTTGATTCTGCAGATACAAATAGTATATACAAATAGTAAATACACACACACCACATAATTCATGGTCACAAAAACGAGTGTTACACGCCGGTTCGTTAATCCAATTATGGTATCCAGACCATAACAAATATATTGTTTTTAAGACCCACTTGTATGGTCGTTTACATAATGGTAGTGTCAGAACCTCAAGGCAGTCTTGAACGTACCTCAATAGTGTCTACGGGTCTGCTGAAGGACATGTCAACAGTGAGGCCGACCATGTCTGCCGGAGCCGGAGCGTTGAAGTCTGCCTGGTAGTTGCCTTCCCAGGCGTTGATGATGACGACGTTGTCACATTGCGCATGCGCTCCTGAGACATAAACAAAAGGGAGGTTATTATTCATCACAGCAGGGTGCAAAAGGGAAAGAAATACTCTCATAGCCCGCAAGCCTACACAGAGCTGACTAGTCTCTTGAGTTAGGGCTAGTAGGCCTGGTCGACGACCGGGCCGCTGGGACGCTAAGCCCCGGAAGCACCTCAAGGTAACCTCAAGGTAGTATTCGTCTTTTTGTAATTAAAGTTTACATAGTATTCCATATTAAGTGTTTCTAAGATTTGTGAGAGCAAAGCCTCTTTAAAAATGCTTCTTTGAGTTTGTCGGGCTAGGAGGCACAAGTTACATTTAATAGTTAATAATTATTTTTAAATTATTAATTGATATTTGAAATATCATGCAAACCATAACTTTGACTTCTGCAATATGAAACTATGTTTGGTTGCTGAGGTGTGAGAGAGAGATACCTGAGAGGAGGGCGAGGGCCCCCAGCAGGCAGGTCTTCACCAGGACACCGGCAGCCATGTCTGCAGCAGAAGAGACTGTGGTACTGGTCGAGTGTACCCGACCCCTAATATACCTGCTGCACACGTGATAGCTATGTGACACCCGCCTCCTGACGCCACACACAGGCAAAGCCAGGAATTACAAGTTGCACTCGAAGGGTTGGAAACATTATTATCTTTGGCTTCTTCAGCTGCTATTTTCCCAAGTGTGTTATCGTCATCTACATCGAACGATAAGGAAATTAAACTAATTAGCCGAGCCACTACTTTATCGAGAATATATCTGCGAGTATTAATTGTGTCAGTGATAATGTGAGTCGCAAATTGTTTTAATTGGTCAAAGTAATCCCCGATTTCATCAAATCATTTATTCATTCTGGTTAATTAGTTTAACTTAAACTGCGGCTCCAAGTGAAACAAGTGTGATGTTGTTCAGGAGTGAAGGGAGGGAATTATCAGGAAAAAGTGCCAATTCTATATAGCACTTGGAAGGGGTCAGGTTAATAAGGATTTGGAATGGGACGGTGGGAAGGAATGGTGCCCAACCACTTGGAAGGTCGGAGATTGAGCGCCAACCTGCATGACGCCAGACCGTCGCTCTACCGTCCAGCCCAAGTGGTTGGGCTGGACGGTAGGACAACCTCTTGTTCATTAAATGAACAGAGGTATCAAATGAAAGAATTTCTGTCCATTTGTTCGTTTATCTGTCTGGAATTGATCCCTGGTTCGTAGATTGCGAATCCCAAACGCTGTCCGCTTGGCCGCGAAACTTGCCAAATAAATGTAAATCTGCTTATATTAACTTTGTAGGTGAATTTTATACATATGTTTCACTAGGAATTTCAGGAGCTGTTTCACCAGAAATTTTTGCTAAAATAAACACAGCTATTTTTTTTTTGTCCCGCCAATTTTTGCTAAAATAAACACAGGAAGCCGGTCGGCCGAGCGGACAGCACGCTGGGCTTGTGATCCTGTGGTCCCGGGTTCGATCCCGGGCACCGGCGAGAAACAATGGGCAGAGTTTCTTTCACCCTATGCCCCTGTTACCTAGCAGTAAAATAGGTACCTGGGTGTTAGTCAGCTGTCACGGGCTGCTTCCTGGGGGTGGAGGCCTGGTCGAGGACCGGGCCGCGGGGACACTAAAGCCCCGAAATCATCTCAAGATAACCTCAAGAAGATAACCGTATAATTAATTAATGAAGGAAGGTTCGCCATAAACCATAGAACCTTCCTTAATTGACTGATATGGTAATGAAAAATAACTCGGAAATCTATTCAGACTCACTTAAGTCCTGCGTAGCTTGGACTCTCCTATCCTGAAGGAGCTCATAAGTTCCTTGACGGCCATCACACGCTTCTTGATCAGAAGGTTGTCCCATAAAGCGGGTACAGGACGTCCCAACAGCCTCAAAAAAATGAGTCTACAGAAGCGTGTTGCTTCTGTATCCATTCGTAACTTCTGCAACACATAACATAATTGCTGAGATAAAAAAGTGTGAATCGGCTTTTGATCCTAAAATGTCTTATATTTACGTTTTTCCCTTCGAATTAAGCGAACGAATTTACCGTCGCTCTACCGTCGAAGGCCCAAGTGGTTGGGCCTTCCATGTGGAAAGTTTATTTACAAACGATCCGACTGAAAGAATTGTTAATATAATGCTTGAGTACATGTACCGAGAACAACAGGATCTTCTTGCTGGGGGTACCTCAAACTAGTATTTATGATACGTTTTAAGTCCTTGTAGTACACATGAGTGTGGCGGTCCAGAGGGGGACACGCCTGTTGTGTCATCAGTTCCTTCCCGGAATCTGAGCTTCGAGAGATCCACCACCAATCCTTACTTATCACTGTAATCAACAACTTGTAACTTTGTGCGTGTATGTATGTGTGCGTGGGTGCGCGTGCGTGCGTACGTGCGTGCATGTGTGCGTGTGTGCGTGTGAATGGCAAGGTGGAAGAGTGGGTGTGAGTGTGTGTCTGAAAGTGGGTGTGTGTGGGAGAGGGAGGTCTGGGAGTAGGGGTGTGTGGACTGATAAGGAAGGGAAAATCCTGGGCTCCACCCAGAGCCCCATCTGGACCTCTCGGCTGGCTACATGGTCGAGATTGTAATGATGGTCTCTGTAACTAGGGGTGGTGGTATCTGGGCTGAACGGTAGAGCGATGGTCTCGCTTCATGCAGGTCAGCGTTCAATCCTTTCAGCTAGGGGCCTCTATGCCCCTTGGCAGTCTAGTACTGTAACCACTCAACCACCTAATGTACTTTTGTACAGTCGGTGTTCCAAGTATATGTAGCCTTCTCTGGTCATTGGTGGATGCCAGTATTGTTGAATTATCTACTACCATGTTCCTAGTGAGCGTTATGTTATGGTCACTTTGCATATGGTTTTTAGGAGCACCAGCTTGTAGATGGCAGGTGGAAAGCGTTATGGTAGTTATACCAATATAAGCAGATCGAACGTGACATCCTTCATTGAGGCATTTATATTGGTGTACCACGTTTGCTTTTTGGAGAGTGTTACCCTGTTTATAGGAGCTGTTCCTTAGTATTAAATCAGCAGTTCTTTTTGTTTTGTAGTAAATACTAAACCCACCAACACTGGAATGTGTATGAATAGTCACTACGAATGTCCAGACAAATATAAGACAAGTGTAATAAACACATTTATACGCAGAGCCCTTACTCGTTGTTCTGACTGGCATAACACCCACACGGAACTGGACACTGTTCTTCAAGTATTAATAAACAACGGGAACACGAATAGAGAAGTCGACACCCATATCAGAAGATATTTAGAAAAATAGTATAACAGAGAACGACCGCCACGGCAAGCAACCCCCTCTCATAAAACTGTTACAAATCCACTATGAGCTCACAATACAAAACTGAAGAAAGAATTATTAAAAATATAATTCCAAATGGAGTAAAACCGGCAGCCCCAGACCGAAGACTGGAATTCATTATTTACGTAGTGATTTATAGCTTGTGGCACCAGTTAAGCTTTCTTTCATTCATATATATATATATATATATATATATATATATATATATATATATATATATATATATATATATATATATATATATATATATATATATATATATATATATAATATTGAATATTGCATCTTTTTTAACCACAAGAGCAGCATTTGTAGACTGATCAAATAAACGAGGCTACTCAAGGAAATATATCAATGTCTCATTTATTAACATTATGTTGATGTTTACATTTTAATTGATGGTTAAAGTTAACAAATTCGGTCGATAATCTGGATGACCTTATGGCCATCAGGTATAAATATCAGCTGCCCACTATCTTGGCCGAAATTGGAATTATAAATTGTGTGGGCGCCCACTGGTGCCTCCATCAAGGTGCACCGCGTCTCTTCAAGTACATCTCCAGCTTTGTGGGTTATCACGGCAGGAGGGGCTCAGTTTCTCGTTGTTGTGACTGTCATAAAGTTATCTCGGTGAGGTGGTGCTCAAGGTTATCATGAGAAGTTTAGCTGAGCTCGACCAAAGCGGCCAAGGCGCCGGTGTAGCCAGCGTTGTAGTCGCAGGCCACCTCGTTGTGCTGGTAGTCGCCGCGGTCGTCATTCCAATTGCCGTTCTAGGGTAGGAAAGTTTGGGATGTTAATGCTTTGTCCGGAACACGAGAATCAGAGCGGCGAAACTTTTAATGTACACAAATGTAGTAAAGTTTAGCGCAAAACTTACGAAAATCAGACTAGTTTTCAAGATCAGATTGACGTATGAAGCATCAGACTAGCATTTGAAGCATTAGCCTATTAGGTAATAAAGTGCTACTTGAGTTATCGAACCGGTATGAGAAGGCAAGTATTTGACAGCTGAAAGAATGTTCCAGGTTCCTCACATGAGAGGAACAAACCCTCAACATTCCAAACAATGTTATCTGGGAGATCCACCAGAGCTCAGAGAATGTTTATACAAGCTCTGAGAGAGACAAGAGGCGCTGCATCAACTTACGGCATCAGGACCGCCGACGAGGGCGCCGTAGAGGGTCTGTGGGTTGGGTCCTGAGTTGTCGAAGGCGCCGTCGCAGGACGCGGGGAGATCCGGACACGAGCTGAGGAGAAGGGAATTACTTGCCACTTAAACTACACCTTGACATCAAGTGCGTTATAACAAAAAATGTGTTTGTTTAGTTTAATGGATTAGAAATTATTTGATGGACTATATTATGCGATTTTTTTTCTAATGTCTTCTTTTATTCTGAGATTTGCCAGGACGAGATAAAAACAAGTTTGCTTCGGTAGCTTTGTGTGTGAGTGTGTGTGTGTGTGTGTGTCTGTGTGTGTGTGTGTGTGTGTGTGTGTGTGTGTGTGTGTGTGTGTGTGTGTGTGTGTGTGTGTCGTACCTGGAGCGGTGGTGGGGTCTCGTAGGAGGGTCCACACCGAAGCCCACAACGAAGCTGTGGTATTTCGGGTTGTCTCCCAACAGCTGGCCCATCTGGGCCCGGGCCCACTGTCTGTTGCTGTCTGTATTAATACCGTGCTTGGCGGCCTGCAAGGATAGAAAAGAATATATGAATTAATGCACAGAAGCCATATCCGTCTGTTGCTCCATGAGCTTCATGGTATTTCTAACAAAGTGATCCTTCTCTGTTAAAGTATAAGTTAGCTTCTACATTCTACTTTAGTTCCTGATCACATTACCTGCCTCGAACATTTCCATCACAACGCTCACAAGATAGTGCATAATCAATATAATAACCAAAAATTTTCTAGTTCTTTTCTTAAATCGAGGCAGAGATTTTTCCCTTCCTTTAATCTGTCGTAAGTGTAGAATTACTGCCTCGTAATATTAATATTGTCGTGGCTTTACAACGTATTGAAGTTGGCACTCACCCAGAGGGCCAGGAAGCAGGCGTTGCCAACGTCGCGATTGGAGCCCCATTCGTTAAGGAAGACCAAGCCCTCCGGGGTGTATGGAGCACTGTACTTCGCCCATTCCAGGAAGTTATTGATCAGGTTCTCGTACTCAGCATCGCCGGTCAGCAAATAGAAGAGCGACTGTAGGGACGAGAAGGAGGAGAGATGAAGATTAGCGGACAAGCACAGATCTTATCGTTTCTTATAAAAGTGTCATAATAAATAACTCCAGCATACGTCTGAGGTTGGGGAATTAAAAGAGCAGTCATTCCCTAGACCAAAACTATCTTACCTTTGTATGCCAAGGTCAGAGGTTTCCTTAGATCCGTTTTTCCATCACCCGAACATGTGGTGGAATATGACACACTCAACACCCACGCCACTCACTCTCAAATAAATAATACGTATGCTCATGGCGGTGAATAACATAACCGGGTCCAGTATCTGGCCCCAAACTTAAATCTAAACATAAGTGACTTACATTATATCCACCTCGTTTCTCGTCCCAGCCGACATTGCCTCCATAACCGCCGAGACCAAACTCGTCGAAGTGACCTCTGGCGCGAGTGACGTAGTTGTTATCACCGGTGGCTCTGGCCAACCACAGCGCCGCCCAGGCCAGCTCGTCCCCGTATCCGCTGAACGAGCTGAGGAGAGGCAAGACTACAGTCACTGTGTTACTGAGGAAGTAACTCCACTAAACATAACAAACTCACCGGGAAGTTTCAAGTACAAATAGAACACGTGCATGACTGGGAGGAATATATATAATAAGGAGCTGCCTCGTATAGACCAACAAGTCTTCTGCAGATTATATAATTATGTCCGTGGAATAAAGTGACGTCACCCACGATTAATAGACCACAGTATCCAGTACACATAAGGATACATATAATATAACATAACTAGCAACAACAGTGCAATATGCTCCTATTGTCCTATTCACGAAGAGAGAATAAACTTCTAGTACAATAACCGTCATCTTCCCATGGCATCATGCTATAATTATCACCATATTTAGGACCTACAGTTATAACAGAGATAAGACCTTAAACACTTGCAGTAATTAAAAATGTGTACAAATATTATACAATACGCTGATAATATTTAGCAATTTATTTTTTTTAATGTTTTCTCATATGGGAGGATGACGTTTTCTTTTACTTTTGCAATTAAAAATACAATTGTCATACACATTAATATTATATAAAGTACGACTTGAGATTACAGTCCACAACACGACAACGTCGCGACCTTCAGAGAGGAAAGGACAACCGGGAAGGAAGCGACGAGTCTACCTACAAGAGTACACAGTGACAGGTACTGGAAGGTGAATTACAGTGACAGGTACTGGAAGGTATATTACACAGTGACAGGTACTGGAAGGTATATTACACAGTGACAGGTACTGGAAGGTGTGTAACACAGTGACAGGTACTGGAAGGTATATTACACAGTGACAGGTACTGGAAGGTGTGTTACAGTGACAGGTACTGGAAGGTGTGTTACAGTGACAGGTACTGGAAGGTGTGTTACACAGTGACAGGTACTGGAAGGTGAATTACAGTGACAGGTACTGGAAGGTATATTACACAGTGACAGGTACTGGAAGGTATATTACACAGTGACAGGTACTGGAAGGTATATTACACAGTGACAGGTACTGGAAGGTGTGTTACACAGTGACAGGTACTGGAAGGTGTGTTACAGTGACAGGTACTGGAAGGTGTGTTACAGTGACAGGTACTGGAAGGTGTGTTACACAGTGACAGGTACTGGAAGGTGTGTTACAGTGACAGGTACTGGAAGGTGTGTTACACAGTGACAGGTACTGGAAGGTGTGTTACACAGTGACAGGTACTGGAAGGTGTGTTACAGTGACAGGTACTGGAAGGTGTGTTACAGTGACAGGTACTGGAAGGTGTGTTACACAGTGACAGGTACTGGAAGGTGTGTTACAGTGACAGGTACTGGAAGGTGTGTTACACAGTGACAGGTACTGGAAGGTGTGTTACAGTGACAGGTACTGGAAGGTGTGTTACACAGTGACAGGTACTGGAAGGTGTGTTACAGTGACAGGTACTGGAAGGTGTATTACAGTGACAGGTACTGGAAGATTTATTACACGTAGTGACACGTACTGGTAGTAGTTGTAGGCGTCGCTAATGGACACATCGTAGTTCTGACGATGGTTGTTGGCGAACTCGTAGAGCTCCTTGGCAACGGCCAGAACCTGGGCGGAATAGGACGAGTCGGAGTCCTGTGAGGGGTAAGTGGGGTCGTGAGGTTAGTGCAACAGAGGTTCACGAAGTAGAGCTAAAGGATAGAGCGTAGCGAAAGAAGGCAAGAGGCGGAGATTAGCGAGTGTATGTTGTGTCTCAGGAATACAAAGCCTTTCTCTCGCTTATTAATTGACTAAGAGGGAGTGGATCAGCAGGTAGTGAACACTGGCTGACTCGCCAGTCTTCTCGCGACCTCAGCCGAACAGGATAATACACACATTCATCAGCTGATACCATGACCACATATATTTAATGTCATCCGTGAGTTTATAGAGCTAGGACAACAGCAGAATAACCAGCACTGGGAACAATTTTTGCAAGGGATTGATCATTGAGCAACCTCACCCCAAATGTGGGAAAACATTGTAAACATTGTTTCACCCTTAACACCAATCACCTTGCTCACCGACAGCCTCACCGACACGTTGCTGGAGCAACACTTAAGTACTGCCGATATAACAAACCTATCACTCAATATACAGCATCTTGCTACCACCAATAGTACCTACGGGGCTCACCATAGCCCGTGCTACTTGGAATTGTTTGTTCCAAGTAGCAAATCTTGAACAACAACAACAATACCACTAATATAAATCGTAACTTAGACATTGAAACTGACTGAAGTGAAATGACTCCTGATGATAACTATGACATAACTCCAATAGTCTAGTAAGACCGCTGGACACTGCGACTCATCCATACACAAGCTAAAATTTACAAAAACTCAAACCTATTTGAGTTTACAAACCCTTGATGCGCCAATTCACACTGTATACAAATGTAACTGCAGCAGGGTGGAAGCAAACCAAAATGGACTGCATGGGTTGCTCTGCGGAAGCTCCAAGGTCTGGCATGCAAGACACAACGAGGTTAATGACGTCTTCAAGAGGAGTGTCTCAGCTCAGTGCCCAGCAGAGAGAGAACCTGGCATCCTAGTGGACCAAAACTCGGATGACCCCGCACTTCGCCCTGATGGCATCACCATATACCCCTGGAAGAGGGGAAACAGCTGGTGTGGGACTACACGTGTGTATTCACCCTGGCTGACACCTACATAAACTTCGGCGCCAACCACAGTTAAAATCAGTCAAATACAGGTGATTGGAAGGTCAATACACCTTTGTTCCCATAGCCACTGAGACGCTTGGCCCCTGGGGAAGGAGTGCCTTTGAATTCCTCAAAGAATTGGGTTCCAGGATCCGTGACATCACCAGAGACCCAAGGGCTGCCAGTTTCTTGTTTCAACACCTCAGTGTGGCGATCCAGAGGGTTTCAAATGTTATAATTTCAAAATAACACAAATGCGAAGAAGCTTGAGCTCCTTTGCATTTGTGTTACTCACGTGGCCCCAACAGCGAGGTTATTCGATGAAATATCTGTACCCTAAAATTGACCATAGAGTGCTGTCGGGAGGGTGGCTTAATAGTCTCACGACTTCCAACTTTTTTTGTACAGTCAATATGGTCTAGTTCGTATAGTACTGGATACGCTTAGGTTCATGGAGCTCTGGTTGTCTGAGTTCGAATGCTTCAGAGGGGAGGAGTTTTCGGTTGCATATTGGCTTGGGGACCAGTCAAACTTCTTCGCATATATACACTAAATCTTAAAAATAAGTTACTATTTTTAATAAACTGAGCTACTACAACTTCCCCGCCAATTTCTGCTTATAAACGTTGAGGTAATAACTACCTTGAAGACTATGGAGGCGGCAGCGAGGGCAGCAGCGGTCTCCGCGGCCAACTCGCTTCCTGCGGGAGAGACACACAGATGGTCATCGCCAGGTTAGGAAGACTTCGAGCGCCTTAGCCAAATAAAATTACTTATGAAGGCAGTGAACATAAATAATTTGGTGAGGAAGACAACTAACCTGGATTTGAGTCATCGATCTTGTAGGAAGGTCGCTGCATGGTCATCTCCTCAGGGCGACCCCAGTAAGCGTGGTCTACGTCGCCTTTGCCCACCTGGAAAATGATTTTATATTTTGTTCTTAATTTAAAAGGAGTTTATATATATATATATATATATATATATATATATATATATATATATATATATATATATATATATATATATATATATATATATATATATGTCGTACCTAGTAGCCAGAACTCACTTTTCAGCCTACTATTCAAGGCCCGATTTGCCTAATAAGCCAAGTTTTCCTGAATTAATATATTTACTATAATTTTTTTCTTATGAAATGATAAAGCAACCCTTTTCTCTATGTATGAGGTCAATTTTTTTTATTGGAGTTAAAATTAACGTAGATATATGACCGAACCTAACCAACCCTACCTAACCTAACCTAACCTATATTTATAGGTAAGGGTAGGTTAGGTAGCCAAAAAAAGCTAGGTTAGGTTAGGTTAGGTAGGTTAGGTAGACGAAAAAACATTAATTCATGAAAACTTGGCTTATTAGGCAAATCGGGCCTTGAATAGTAGGCTGAGAAGTGCGTTCTGGCTATTAGGTACGACATATATATATATATATATATATATATATATATATATATATATATATATATATATATATATATATATATATATATATATATAATATAACATTTCATTTCGCAATCATAACTAATAATGATAATCTTATGCAACACGTGTATTGTTTTCATTCTTATCTGGTATATCTACGCCACCTATAGACTACATGGTTGTGTACAGTACGGAGGGAGTGCTCACCTGGCCGTATAGTTCGTCATAGTTAGTGTGAGCCTTCAGGAAGTAGTCAGTGGCCCACTTGACCCCTGCTCGACCATACCCCGTCTGACCTGTGGACACAATCAGGAAGATTAATCTCACGGATCATTGAGGAGGGCAGAGTAGGTTACTGGTCTGCTGTGACTCTCAAATGTGGTTTCCTATTTTCGGGGATAGGAAGCCTGATAGACTCATCGATGTATCCTCGTAAACCGACTGCTGATCTTCACCATAATGTACCCCATAACAGTTATCTAAGCCCCAGGTACCTATTTACTGTTAGGTGAACATTGCAATGCAATACTCACCGGCTTTAGCATATCCATCAGCGAAGTCTATGAGGCCCCAAGCCAGCATGGTGGTGGAGAAAGCCATTGGGAACCCAAACTTGACGTGATCACCAGCTGCGGATAAGAAAACAGGAATTATATGTGACAACTTATAAAGAATTTGTCAAAACGTGTTTTTCACAATAACAATCCCTATTTCACAGAGTTTTCCTCAATTTTCAAAGATCAGGGTTCTATACGCGTAATATTAACATTCATATAGCTTCCTCGCTGAGGGTTTTCGAATTATTTACACAATGCTCTTTTGATAATTACTTATTTATATGGTGTCAGATATAAGTTATGGATCAGTCGGAGATTCAAGTGTTAGGAATGACAGAGTAGTGTAGAGTACGATCATTGCTGGTGTGTAGCATAAATACCATTCTCAACGCTAGCACACCTGATACAGAAAATATTTGCATCCTGCACTGTCAACATAACCCAGTGTCATTTAACCCACACAGGTGATCACGGGACAACATGCTCAAGGGCTCGGCCATGTATAATTTTATTATTATTATTATTATTATTATTATTATTATTATTATTATTATTATTATTATTATTATTATTATTATTACACAAGGGGGTGCAGGAACAGACGATTTATGACTCCTGTTAGCAGACTGAGAACTTTCCCTTCCCACAGCTCATGGTAAGCCTTACCACTAGTTTTCCTGGAACACGACCCGCCAATCGGGTAACAACCAGGTATCCAATTACTGCTGGGTGAACATAGGCAAACAGTTAAGGATTGGTGCTTAGTCAATCTTCCCTGGCCAGGATTCGAGCCCCGGGAGCAAATCGTTCTTTTTTCTCTCTCTATTTGTGTTTGCCTTACCGTCGTAGTAGCCGCCAGTGAGGTCGTGGCCCACATCGGAGCCGTCGCCAAGAGCAGAGTCGTGTCGCCAAGTGATGCGCTGGTCGGATGGCAGAGGTCCTGACCGCTGGGCCTCGTAGAACAGGTACGACATGCACAGTGCCTGAGGGTCAAGGGATCTGAGTTTGAGCAAAAGGAAATTGCTTCTATGGAGTGCGAAAAATGAGTGGAAGATGCACATCCAAAATATATATTACAGTTACTGAAAAAAATTAATATAAGTAGATACCAAAGATTTAACTGCAGGAGCAATATATTCAACTAGATAACACTGGCTGGATTGGGTGTGTTCAAAGAACATCAGTCTGCCATTGGTTGTCTTGGAATGAACCAAGGAAGTGAGCTGTTGTATCGACACAATGTAGTGTCGTTGTAGTGTCTTGTGTAGTGTAGTGTAGTGTCGTGTTGTAGCCCGTTTCTTGTAAGGACGTATTCTGGAGTCTATTCTCCAGAGTAGTGTCTTGTGAGGATGTATTCTGGATGTATTCTCCACAGTATCTTGTGATTATCTTTCAGGAAGAAACTTAGCATGGCTCATCAACCAGGCGCGGGATTGAAGTACTACGTTAAATCTTAGTCTTGTTATTCCAGTCAGAAGCTTACTGTTGCTGGGCAGTGTTTTAGGAAGTTGTTGATGGTAAACATTACTTTCTTAGAATTGAGATATTCAGACCCGGCAGATATCAACGTGCTTATTTCTATGATTGGACCGGTTAGTAACCATATCTGTAAGCTGAGCTCAAGAGAATCGTGACTTCGTTACACTACGTATATAAAACACTGAACGTAAAAGGTGAGAGTTTAGTGAAAGTTTAGCATTTAGGCGTTTTGTCAGCACTGAGGCCTACAGATGTGTATTTTCCGAGCAGGCAAAGTTTCTGATCTCTGCGGGGAAGCTTAAGACTTTTTGTGTGCTCGCAGTGTGTTATGTCTTACTGATTTCCTTACATCTGAGATAGGGGAAAGATTTCTTGGATATTAAGATCATTGGCCAACTAGTGTGATGGTTAGCACAAGTGTTGCCCTCCCTGGTAGCTGACTGTCAACTAGTGTGACTGTCTTGATACACGCTGTTGTACTGGTTTGTCATTGTTAAGATCCTCTTCGTCTGTACCATTACTTTTCCTTAAGAAAGTGCATCACAACTATCCTTCGAGGAATTTGTAGCAGATCTACTTTGTGAGAGTCGACGGTCCAGTCACCAGGTCTGACTGTCTTACCCCTCTAGCCACCACTGTCGGTCAGTGACTGTGACTGCCGTCTGTCCCTCGTCGTGACGAATATGTGTGGTGTTTTAACTGTCAACATTCTGCCTGTAGGAACCATAAACTTGTATATACACTTCACAACTACTGAATCTTGTCTGTGCTCTGTCTCCTGACCATTGTGAACCTTTCAAAGGTTTGTAAATATACTGTCCCTCGGTGATTTACTGCGCAGTCTTCTGCGTTTCGTGATATTACTAGCACTTTGTACCGATAGGTAGACACGGATGGTGTAGTCACTGACCTGGCTGTAGTCGTAGGGCTGCATGCCAGTCCCGGCACAGGGGTTAGGGATGTCAGCGGAGACGATACCCACACCTGACAACCAAGGAAGCAAACATTAGCATTCGTCAGAGTTATGAAAGAGATTAACTCACCACACAGCAGGTGGTGAGGGAAGTGGTGGTGTGAGGGAGGTGGTGGTGGTGAGGAAGGTGATGGTGGTGGTGGTGGTGGTAGTGGTGAGGGAGGTGGTGGTACATATTTATCACTACCTACCAATCGGTGACTACGGGAACAGAGCGGTCGTAGAGAGACCACATACAGCCCTCTCATGTGCCAGGTAAGTCCACTACGGGCTCACCATTACCCGTGCCACTTGGAACTACTTTGGTTCCAAGTGGCTGAATCTAAAACAACAACAACGACTTCGGGAAGTGAGTGTCGTAGTCTACTTGCCCCTCTTTATGCCCCGCCTACTAGCCTTGTTGTACCTGTTGCGTTATAATTTAACTATTCTGACGTTCGAATTCTTTGTCTAATCTGCCTTAAAGCTGTGGATGGAGGTGGCTTTCACAACTTTTTCTTTCGGTGCATTTCACTTATGGACGATTTGTACAAGGTCCTTACATTTCTTCGACTCATTTACTTTTCCAGCTCCCACTTATGCTCTCTCGTTGTAGTTTCTTTAACTTTAAAAAGGCTGTCCTTATCCACCTTATCAATTCCCTCAACATCTTGCATGTTGCTATCATGTCCCCTATGTTCGTACTCTCCTCCAGGGTTGGGAGGTCTAGTTCCCTTAACCTATTCTCATAGTTCACATATCTTAGCTCTGGCACTAATTTTGTTGCAAACCGTTGTGCTTTTTTAATATTTACTTTTATGCTTCACAAGGTGTGGATTCCAGGTAGATGTTGCATATTCTAGAACTGAACTAACAAAGGTTGTGTAGATTGTCTTGGAGCTCTGGTTAAGCTTTGTAAACGACTTCCTAAGGTTTACCAGTGTCCCATATTCTGCCGATGTTACTCTGTTCATGTGTGCCTCTAGAGATAGTGTTGGAATTATTTCCACTCCCAAATCCTTTTCTACTTTCGACCCTTGTGGCACTCTACTTGTTCCCTTCCTCCAACTCGAAACCTCATCTCTGGCTGAGTGTCTGTTTTCTGTCCTTCAGGTAGTCCCTTACACAGTTCAGTGTCTTCACAGTCATACCCTGTTTACTTCTTTATCTAGAACACCAACCTTTCATGAGGAACAGTATAAAATGTTTATTGATAATCAAGGAAAATAGTCCACACAGCCTTCTTTTCCTGTGTTAGTAACCTCGTCGTAGAACTCGGTCAAGTTTGTCAGGCACGACGTCCTCTTCTAAACCTATGCTGACCATTTCCTACAAGGTTTATCCTCTCCAAATTTTAAATTGTTTTCAGACTGATTATTTTTTTCCATTACTTTACACAGAATACTTGTCAGTGACACTTGTCTGTAATTTAGTGCCTTTAATCTCCCCACTTTTTGGGATATTGGGGCTACATTTGCCTGTTTAAAAAATCTGGATGGTGTCCAGTCTCAAGAGTTGTATTGAACGGGTGACAAAGTTCTCCTTGCAGCCTCCTTCAACAGGCACGGTGACATTAAGTCTGGTCCTATTGATTTTGGTGTATCTAATTCTTCCAGATGTTTCTTCATAAAAGAAAAAAGTTTACTTCTTCATAAGAAGTAAATGTGTTTTAGGAGGGAACATGAGTCATGACAGCAAATAAAGGCTTCGTATAAATACAACTTTGAGCTTACAGGGTTAAGAAGCACAAGCTTCCTTTAAACATAATTAATTAATTTTATGTAATTCAATGTGAAATAGCATGCAAACCATAATTTTGAATTCTGCATTTTGAAACTGTTTGGTGGACTCAAGTGTGAATGAGCTATCATATGTGTACCTGAGAGGAGGGCGAGGGCCCCCAGCAGGCAGGTCTTCACCAGGACGCCGGCAGCCATGTCTGCAGCAGAAGAGACTGTGGTGCTGGACGAGTGTACCCGACCCCTAATATACCTGCTGCACACGTGATAGCTATGTGACACCCGCCTCCTGACGCCACACACAGGCAAAGCCAGGAATTACAAGTTGCACTCGAAGGGTTGGAAACAACATTATCTTTGGCTTCTTCAGCTGCTATTTTCCCAGTGTCAACTATCGTCAACGGCACCGAGCAATAAGGAACTTAGTTACGACCATTAGTTACGACCATTAGTGGGTCGTCGCCTTGTTCTCCACGAAAACTACGGCCGGAGGGAGTTAGAGGATGCCTCGACTTGCTTTCTAACGGCTTCCTGGTTAAAACAGTCGCTTAACCTTTGTGTGAGCAACCCGGCCTCAGGATGTGTTCAGTCAATCCAGCGACCGAACACAAAGACGCTGGATTGACTGATTCATCAGTGTTAACATGCCGTTCATTCCAAATACAGAGAGAGGGAAAGAAAGCAAATAAGAGAAACCGATACAAGCAGAGACAGACACGAAGAGAGAGGAAAGCCAATGAACAGTTTCTATTAAAGTCAGACAAGCCATCCTCAGATTCGTCAGATGTATGGTCTGTCTTTAATTACCATGGGTGTGAAGCACTAAGATTGGTGAGATTGGTATGCCACTTATATAAATTATTAGGTAATAATACAGTGCAGGGAGCTGCATAACCACATACTCCACAGTGCCACTGCTCAGTGCCAACCAGCAGTAAGATCATTCAGAGATAGTCTAGAATTTTGTGCAAAATCTAAGATATTCAATGTTTTTATTAAATGTGCCATTTCCTTATTTCAGAACATTGTGTACGAAGACAATTATGTAAGAAAAATTTTGAACGATAAGAAAGGGAAAAATAAAATATAATTTGAATACGCCAAAGACCAATTTACACCAGAGAAGGCAAGGAAGTTGCAGTTGTAATTTTCATGCAGTACCATAATGTGTTAATTAAAACACCAACGAACTTGACTTGTGTATTTTTAGCTGATGTCAGAGAAAAGTTATCTAGAAGATGGATGACAGATGTTTGAACAAGGGTGCAACTTCAGTGTGTTTGCCATAGATCGTATTTTCTTTGTATATTTATATTTTTGTTTCTTTGTATTTTCTTTGCAGGAGAAAGACGTACAAAAACAGAAAGAGACCGGGCCGAATGATTACATTTACTCCTTCCTGTTTAGTGCTGACAGGATAATGGTATCGACTCTGCCCAAAATGAGCGTTAGATCGTGTTTAGGGAGAACATTAGCTACCAATTGTGTTACTATTAATTTTGTTTAATATTGCGTTTCAACTTGTTAGAGCGTTGCGTGGTAATAGCGTTGTGAAAGTACTCGTTGTCTTCATTGTTATCAAGCGATGAATCCCAAATTTTGGTCATAATTCAAGGTCCGTTTTCAAGGTCATAAAAGTCATTCGGGAGATAAAATATAATTTTTTTTGTTCTTATCTCGCCAGCTGTTCGTGTTTCTTACCAGGGGTAACAGGGCACAAACCTACAAATTTTTTTCTTATTTTATTTTATTTTATTCCTGGGGGAGCTTCTGATAAGGTGTGACCTGGACGGGTGGTGGAGCGATATATGAGGAACACTGACCATAACTCGACACGGGAGACATCTCCTGTCACTCAGGGTGCAGTCGCACCTCCACAGATCTCCAGTATCAGCTCTTGATACTGGTAATGGCTCAAAAGGGCCACCACTTACGGGCTATTCATGCCCGTGCCACCTTTTGGGTGGCTTAATCTTCATCAATCAATCAATCATAACTCGACACCCTTCTTGGACTTGGGGGTCGACCTGTTCTCAGGCTTAATGCCAAGCAATTTTGGGGCTGCCATCTGGTATTGTAGTGGAACTAAAAGAATCGCCATATATATTATTTGTATCTTTTATTTGTTTTTGATTTATTTATATATACAAGAAGGAACATTGGGTTTGTTAGAGTACATAACTTTGGTGTTCTTACACCAATGTAAGTAACAGAATTTTATTTCAACATAATAACTACAATAAAAGTTGATAGTTTTGACATACTGGTGATGTTGCATGTTGTTAGTACTAAATTTGAGGCAGTGGGTAGCACAAGATACAGCGTGAGTTTGAAGCACAACGTAGGAAACTATGAGGATGTAATTATATACTTTTTTGTTTTACTTTTGAATAAAGTATAGATTAGACAAGTTTTTAATTCATTAGAGAGAGAGTTCCATTGGCTTGGTTCTTTTATTTGCATGGAGTGTTTGCACAGATTTAGTCTGACTCTCGGGATATCAAAAATATATTTATTTTTCGTGTGGTGCTCATGGGTTCTATTACATTTATGAAGGAAGAGTTTCAGATCAGGACTAGCATTTAGCAACAAGGTTTTGCACATGTAAATAGCACAAGAGAATGTGTGGAGTGAGTGTATGTTCAGTATGTTCAGGAATTTAAACAGAGGGACTGTGTATTATCTGAACAGAGTTTGTTATTTTTCTAATAGCATCTTTTGCATGGTGATGATGGGTTTGAGGTAATTTGCAGTGGTTGAACCCCATGCACAGATATCGTATGTTAGACAGGGATGGATTAGTGAGTAGTATAATGAGAGAGATCAGAGTGAGGGAACATAATATCTGATTTTAGAAAGTATACCGAAAGTTTTTTGAGACCTTTTGTTTGAGACTCAACGAAAGCCTCCACCTTTACCAACGCCTTGGCCACTACCAGCCCCAGCTCTACCACAGCTGCACCCACCAGCCAGCCAGAAGCCTTTCCAATCTTACCAAGTCTGCGAAGTCTCCCAGACTATTGGAGGCCCACCGTCCAAACAGTGACCCAACCGGAGCCAACACCAACCCAGCGCCCAACATCGTCCAAGGATGGTGTTATCCCTGCCCAGCTGCGGTTCGCAGAACGGATTGTCGGGTCAAACAGCCGTCTCTTTGGCACCACTCTCAACACTGTATACTGTAAACGGTCTAACGATCATCAACGCTCCTGGCGCAGTGTTCGCTGCTCCAGCACCGACGGACGACTCCAGCGGTGGCGGCACATATAGCTGCTCCTATGGTCCTTGAAAGTTGAAGTTGAGTGATACTGTCCATGAAAGGTGTCCCCACTTGGCACCCCGCACGATAACGTGAACTTGAGGGGTTATAAGATGTTAATCCATTGTTTGTTAATCTGTTCACTTCAGACAGTTAGTGATGTATTTCTCTCAGTTGTCTCAGATGTATTCCCCTAGTTGTGCTTGCGGGGGTTGAGCTCTGGCTCTTTCTGCCCGCCTCTCAACTGTTAATCAATCAACTGATTTTGCCCCCCCCCCCCCCCCCCCACCACCACACACACACAGTAAGGAATCAGCCCGTAGCAGCTGTCTAACTCCCAAGAACCTATTTACTGCTAGGTGAATAGTGCATCAGGGTGAAAGAAACTCTGCCCATTTATTTGCGCCGCCGCCGGGGATCGAACCCGGACCCTTAGGACTACGAATACCGAGCGCTGTACACTCAGCCGTCAGGCTGTGTCAGGGTACAAGTGACAGAATGGATTCAATTGAACCCAATGGATTTTCTTCCTACTGGAGGTAATGAACATGTTTCTATGGCGGTGTGATCACTCACAGGATGAGTGACGCTCTTTAAAGGCAAAAACTAAAATTCACAGCTTAAATATATAACATTTCTACTTGCACTCTCCACTGAAATATGTTGGGGATGACATGGAACAAACATAATGTGTTGGAGATGACATGGAACAAACATAATATGTTGGGGATGACATGGAACAAACATAATATGTTGGGGATGACATGGAACAAACATAATATGTTGGGGATGACATGGAACAAACATAATATGTTGGGGATGACATGGAACAGCCGTCAGCGACCCTCGCCTGTTGTCCCCTGCACTGAGCCAGCTCCCACGCCCTTGGCAAGGTTCCCAATGGGTGCAGAGACTGACGTCACTCACACGCTGCTTTACCTCTTCATTAAACTCCTTTTTATATGTATGTTCATTTAAATGAATATTGCTTTATTACCTTCAACATTTTTTTGTTTTATTCCCTTATTCTATTTATATACTTTCTATTTATATATTTTTCCCCGTATGTCTATTAAGGCATTAAGTATTAAGGCAATTTTATTTGTTTAGCAAATAAAAAGTATTATTATTATTATTATTATTATTATTATTATTATTATTCATCGGTGCAACAAGTTCCTTGGCCTATACATAGATAAGAGACTCAACTTCCGTACCCACATACAACACAGCCAAGAAAGTCTCAAAAACGTTCGGTATACTTTCTAAAATCAGATATTATGTTCCAAACTCTGCTCTCCTTTCATTATACCACGAGTTAATCTATCCGTGGTATAATGAAAAGTACAGAAAGCCACGAGGAACGGCTAGGATATATGTTTAAGGCCAGAGCGATGGGATTGCGTTCATTCAAAGCGACCAGAACTCTGAAGTGACGGTCGGGTCTCTGAGCTCGACCAAGGCGACCAGAACTCCGATGAAGTGAAGGTCGGATCTCAGTGCTCAACCAAGACAGCCAGAGCTCCGGTGGTCAGTTAAGGTTTCTAACTGAGCTCGACCAAGGCGGCCAGAGCTCCGGTGAAGGCAGCGTTGTAGTCGCAAGCCACCTCGTTGTGCTGGTAGTCGGTGCGAATATCCGTGTAGGAGCCGTCCTGGGAGAGTAAAAGTCATAATAATTAATGGGAAGCCGCACACGAGGACAGTACACTGTATGGGATCAGACTATATAAACTAAGGAAATGCTCTATAGATTAACATAGTAATTGGCCACACTTAAGTAAACGAAGATAAATAATAAACCAGGCAAGAACTGTAGCACAATTGAGAAACAGAGAACATCAGGATTTATTCAAGCCAATCAAAATGCAAAGCGTACGAATCATTGCGTAAAAGCGATCAACATCGTACAACATGTTGACACTGTTGTCTGGAAGCATCACCAACCCTCACAATGTATAACGATAAAGCACAAAAGCTGCCGTAACTGACCCCAGCTGGGCCGCCGACGAGGGCCCCGAAGAGCGTGTGGGGGCTTGGGTCTGGGTTGTCGAGGGCGCCCTCACAGCTCTCTGGTGGGTTTGGACAGGAGCTGGGGAGATGGGAAGTGTTCATTAATTACCTCGTGCGTTTGAGGGTTTGGTGCATGTAAAGCTCCTTCCAGTGACAAAGAAATATATCCATATACTCATAGGCTAGTTAAATTGGAAAAAAAATAGTAACAGAAATAATCTACAATAGGATACCGTTTATGATGTCAATTAAAAAGTCATCGAATAGTCATAATTCATAGAAAACGTACAGCAATGAAAGACTAAGACAATCTTTATCATGTCAAAGATTTTCTTAGTTTTTCATTACTGCACGTTTTCAATGAATTGCTTAGAAAATTAGACGACTATTTATGCTTAGTAAGAATTTTTATCCTGAGAATTTATATTCGTATTCAAGTACGTTTATTGAGACAATAAAATACATCTCAGATTGATAGAGTAGCTTAGGCTATATTTACCCCTGTATTCGTATTCAAAGAAAATGTGAGCAAAATCTGTACTATAAGAGAGAACAAGTAATGGTAATGTCCTATCACAGACATAATAACATACGATAGAAACCCACACCTATGAATTTGCTTTATGTAAAGATGTGAACTACACAAAGTCTTTCGCAATCTCCTGAGTGCATTATCAAGGTCTGAATGTCCGGTTAGGACAAGACTGATATCTCAAAGACTGATTAGTCGTTGAGATATCAGTCTCGTCCTAACCATATTATCAGACCTAGATAATGCACTCGAGAGAGTGCGAAAGACTTGGTGCAGTTCAAATCTTTACATAAAATATACAAATACATAAGTGTGGGGGTTTTATCCTACAAGAGAGTGTCTGTTGTCCGTTTGTTTCTGTCCAAAGCTGAAGGCCAGACACACAATGGCCAAATTTGTAGGGTAAATGGTGCGGTGTGAGGGACGGACATAGGCTGGTCGGAGCAGGCCTAAGTTAAATGCTTTAAGATAGATTAGCAATATTGAGACACCCTCATCAACCTGTCCTCAGTGAGGAGATCTCCCCCAAGAGAATAATTCACTGTGTCAGGGGACAGGAAGCCAGAGTGTGTTCATACAGGTTTGGGTTTTTAACGAGGTTTATAACTCACACTGTATCTTGTACTACCCACTTCCCCCAATATCAGTACTTAAGACATATATTTACCAATGTAATCACCTCTTATCAATTTATATTGTAGTTATTTGTTGATATAAAACCTTGCAGTAATGTACCTTTTCATCTTACCTGATAGGTTAGATTAAGGACCTGCCCGAAACAATATGCGTGTTGGTGGCTTTGTAAGAATGTGCAAACAGTAATCTTATGTAATCTCACCAACCCATTGTACCTTCTTATGAATAAATATATAGGTGGATAGGTAGATAGATGGATGGACAGATGAATGGATCGACGAATAGATAGATGAATGGCTCGACGGATATAGGTTTATGGAAAGTTGGATGGATAAATGGATGGATGGAGTGATAGATGTGTAGATAGATGGATAAATAAATGGATAGATAGGTCGTCAGATATATGGATTGGTGGATGCTGGTAAGCACCAGCTTTACTGGTCTAATTAATTTATATGTTTTCCTATGATGAGGTATATGGTCCGCTGTCTATACATTTCTAAGATCTTTATCTTATCCCGATGAGGGTCTAGTATTCCAAGAATGTCTATGGCAGTTCCTTTCTCTATATGTATCTAGTTAACTTTGTATTTACCTGCTGGCTCAGATTGGTATACTGGCATAGGAGTATTTGCAGAAGGAAACCCATTACTTTAAGGTACCACCTGCTTCATCTAATGACTCAATTCCAGCATGTATCTTATCTCATTTGCTTCAGCAACATCCACTTCTAACCCATTCTATTTGGTTGTAACTCTTACGCTGATCGGTGGTGGGGCCTCTGAGGAGGATCCTGGCCGAAGCCCACAACGAAGGACCTGTGGTAACGAGAGTTGTCGCCCAGCAGCTGGCCGATCTGACCTCTGGCCCACTCCTGGTTGGCTTCTGTATCGAACCCGTTCTTGGCCGCCTGTAACGTAAACATTTATTACCGATTTCACTCGAGAGCGTCGTTGCCTTAGACTTAGGCTAGTGCACATTCCAAGTTCGTAAGAGCTTTTGTAAGAGAGCAGCACCGAGAAAGGACTGTTATTAATTACAACAAATTAAATATGAACCTGAAAATACTAAAACAAAAAAGTGCCTACTAAATATATATACCTTCGTTAAAAGGTGAGGCAGATGGACAACAGGAATCTGAAAGAGAGCTGTCATAGCTCTCCCATTTCAACTTAGTTTCAGTACTAAGACAAAGATTCACCTTTTGAGTTAAATTATCATGAGTGCAAGTAACTGATTTCAGACTTCATCAGGATGACGGAATGTTTTACAAGAATATTCAAGCTTAAATGATACGGTGACTGTCCGGGATTCTGGAGCAGACTCACCCAGAGGGAGATGAAGGCGACGTTGGCGGCGTGACGGTTGGCGCCCCAGGCGTCCAGGTAGACCAGACCCTCCGGAGTGTAAGGGGCATCGGTCTTCAGGTAGTTGAGGAACTTGACGAGGTAACTTGAGTACTCGGAGTCGCCAGTCAGTAGCCAGAAGAGCGACTACAATGATGAGTGGGGATGAAAAGGGAATTCATCTAGCGGACAAGCAATTCTTAATAATATATTAAAACTAAAATTCTTAGTCAGTTTTGCCTCATGAGAAATGCGTCACCACTCAAACTTGATTTGCCAATATAATAGTAAGGTTCAGTCCCTGAATTTACAAAATGTCCCCCAGTAATAATGCACAAGATGATTTAAATTACGTGGTAAGGCATCAAATATGTCTTTTTTTAATCCACAAATTATCAGACAGGACCAAAATACACTACACTCTCCCGTTGCAACGTTTCCTCAAATCACCATTGGCAGGCAACTTACATAGATTCCAGCTCGTTTGTCGTCCCAGGAGAACGAAGCCAAATAGCTTGTCAAGTCAAACTCGTCCCAGTGACCCTTGGCGCGGGTGAGGTAGGCGTCGTCGCCGGTGGCTCTGGCCAACCACAGCGCCGCCCAGGCCAGCTCGTCCCCGTAACCACTCCACGATCTGAGTGGACAAAACTGCACTAACTGGTGGGATCCGACACAAGCACGAGGGATACAAGCTGACATTACAAGGTGAACAACCCACTCATAAACCACAGGGCTTAGCCTTGTGGTTAGGTAAGAAGAGACAGGTTTTAACATTACAACAAACAGTAATTATGGGACAGCGCACAGCTTGAGAACCAAAACTCATTGATATTACGGTGCAAAACGTTTGTCGATTGATTGATGAAGATTCAGCCACCCAAGAGGTGGCACGGGCTTGAATAGCCCGTAATGAAAAACGTTTACCACTAGCTGTTATTATATATGCATGGTGTGTGCAGATCAGATGAAACTGTACCCGTTGAGGACTCATTAAAACCTTTTGTGCCATCTGTAATCCTCTTTTGTGCTAGTACTCAATGGATGACTATGAGGTACACAAAAACCTACCACTTAGAGCATGAATATGGAGTGCACAATAAACTACCGCTCAAAGGATGAGTGTGAGGTACACAAAAACCTACCACTTAGAGCATGAATATGGAGTGCACAATAAACTACCGCTCAAAGCATGAGTGTGAGGTGCACAAAATCATGAAGCCCATCTTTACGAAACGTACTGGTAGAAGGCCTTCACGTCAGGGATGGAGTTGTCGTACTTCTCGCGGAAGTTGTCAGCGAAGTCATAGAGCTCCTTGGCCACGCCCAGCACCTCGGCGGAGTAGACTGGATCCACGTCCTGAGGACACAACGGAGAAGGTGAAAGATAAAGCTCATTACAGCATGACTTAAAAAAAAAAATCTTAAACATTTTAAGTAAATAGTTTCCCCTTGTCTCCCAGGGCCAACTATTGATCTTTCTCAGGATGCAACCCACAACAGCTGCCTAACTCCCAGCCACCTATATACTGCCTGGTGAACAGAGGCATCAGGTGACAGTAAACATTCCCAAATTGTTTTTGTTTTTTTTCGTCCTCACTTGGGAATTGAACTCGGGACTTTTCGGTTTGTATGCGACTGCCAAGATAGCATGAACATGGGATGTAAAGAAATGAGATAACATGAGTATGGAATACAACACACGAGGCAACAGAGACATTTATCCACAGATGCAACACAATCCGCATGATAACAAGACCAACGGGAACTAACAGTCTCTACGATAACATATGAGACAACGTCAGAGTCTACAAGCGAAGCTTACTACAGGTTGACGCCCACATGACCGACTGCCAGAGATGATCACACACATGAGAAAACAGAAGAAATGTGCAGGACATAACAGAAGAAATGTGCAGGACATAACAGAAGAAATGTGCAGGACATAACAGAAGAAATGTGCAGGACATAACAGAAGAAATGTGCAGGACATAACAGAAGCACTGGAGGAGAGACAACAAAAGCACTGGAAGTAAGACAACAGATGCACTAAAGAAGAGAAGGAGGAAGCAATGAAGATAAGACAACAGATACACTGGAGGAGAGACAACAGAAGCACTCGATAAGAGACAACAGATGCAGTGAAGGAGAGACAACAGATGCAGTGAAGGAGAGACAACTGAAGCACTCGATAAGAGACAACAGATGCACTGAAAGAGAGACAAGAGAAGATCTCGACAAGTCTATAAAAGCACTGGATGTTCATCCTATGCAGTACAATGAGACGACGGGACAATTTAGATTAAACAAAAAAGCGACTTGAGAGAGGCACTAAACACTAAGCTACAAGACTATGACAAACCAATAATATAACGTTAGGAACAGTCACCACATCAAAGCATTCAATACAGCAGACAACACCTGTTTTTAATGCAAATGGACGCGATAGAGACCTTGAAGACCATAGAAGCAGCCGCGAGGGCAGCAGCTGTCTCCCCGGCCAGCTCGCTTCCTGAAAGAGACGCGCGCGGTCATAGCCATGTTGGGCAGCCTTGGGGCACTGGTCAGCACTTGTAAAGTGATACATTTTTATACTTTATGATACCAAATGACGTAACAAATATATTTAGAAATAGTGATCTTTAGGAAGATTGTCCTAGTTCTCCCCAGCGCCCTGTTTCACTTATCTATATGGTCTTCTTAGCGCCCTGCCCCACTAACCTCATGGTCTTCTCAGAGACCTGCCACACTAACCTGCGTTCTGTTCGTCGATCTTGTAGGAAGGTCTTTCCATGGTCATGTCCTCAGGGCGGCCCCAAAATTGGTGATCTGCGTTACCTTCGCCCACCTGATAAAAGAACCCACTTTTCCTTACACATTAATAAGTTAACATTTATTATGTGCCTAATTAAAGGATTTGTACATAAATAATCAGCATACTCTTTAACATTGTTCAATATTCATGTTTAATAGAAATTAATTATTTTTATTTTGTCATTATTTAATATTATTTTTATTCACGTATGAAAATTTCAGTAAGAATTTCTCATGAAATCAATAAAAAAATCATTAACTTTAAAGACAATGTTGCCACTGCGGAGATAACACAACAAAAATAGTCAAGCATCTGGCTGACTAATGAGATAATTACGCCCTACTTCCAAAATATTTGGTTATGTCATCATCTGTGTCCGCAAATGTAGTGCTGTCCTCTCCATCTCACTTACACATCCACCATCATTAATTTATATTGTCATCAAGGTGCTGTAGAGTGCGGAACTAAGATGGGATGCTCACCTGGCCGTAGAGTTCGTCATGAGCGGTGTGCGCCTTGAGGAAGTAGTCAGTGGCCCACTTGAGAGCTGCCTGACCGTACTCCAGTTGACCTGTTGGGATCGTAAATATTAAACAAGCCCCCTTTATTGGATTATTAATTAAGAAAGCGTCTATTGTTACTCTCTCAAGAACATGCTAGGCTGCATATTGTGGTTCCGAGTGGGACATTTTAATGACGGAACATTATAAGCAAAATATAGTAAGACTCACCAGCGATCTCGTGCCCATCAGCGAAGTCTATGAGGCCCCAAGCCAGCACAGTGGCGGTGTAAGCCATCGGGAACCCAAACTTGACGTGATCACCAGCTGCAGATGGAGAAAACATGATTTATATTCAGGTAAAGAGTAATGGTGTTATTTAAAAGGCATATTCCACACTTTTTCTCTCCCTTACCGTCGTAGTAGCCGCCAGTGAGGTCGTGGCCCACATCGGAGCCGTCGTCAAGAGCAGAATCGAATCGCCAGGTGACGCGCTGGTCTGCTGGCAGAGGTCCTGATCGCTGGGCCTCGTAGAACACATAGGACATGCACAGCACCTGAGGGTGAAGGCAGACGTGCACAGTTCCTGAGGATGAGAGCTAGCAACTATTTTCTGTACTTAATAATCAGGCTACAGCCACTAACCTGGCTGTAGTCGTAAGGGGTCATACCCGTCTCGGCACAAGGATTCTCCATGGGGGAAGGCGTGGTGAAAGTTGCGTCTGGAAAACAGAAAATCCTTAGAAGACATTGTGTGTCAAGGTACGAGACACAGCAGTAGCATGAACATGTGTCAAGGAAACGAGACACTAAAGTAGACATGAATATGTGAGAAGGAAGAGAGATACTACAGTAGACATGAGAGTAAAAAAAATGAGTGTCAAGTAGACATTTGCCTCAAGAACAATGAGAGGAAAAAGTAAGTGTTGTGATGCTGGTTGTTGGTGCTGGGGATGAGTGCAGTACCACACGAGATGCTTACTATATCTTAATAATAATATTGCAAGTAGTGTGAGACTAGCGAGAGAGCAGTGTGAGACTAGCGAGAGAGCAGTGTGAGACTAGCGAGAGAGCAGTGGGAGACTAGCGAGAGAGCAGTGGGAGACTAGCGAGAGAGCAGTGTGAGACTAGCGAGAGAGCAGTGGGAGACTAGCGAGAGAGCAGTGTGAGACTAGCGAGAGAGCAGTGGGAGACTAGCGAGAGAGCAGTGTGAGACTAGCGAGAGAGTTGTTGTTGTTATAGATTCAGCCACTCGGAACAAGTTCCAAGTAGCACGGGCTATGGTGAGCCCGTAGTGGACTTACCTGGCACAGGAGCGGTGCCAGCGAGAGAGTGTTATGAAAGAGTTATATTTACTGTATGATTTAGAGTTACGTGTTAGTATATTAACGTAAATATCAACGCTCTCCTAGAGTTTACAGAAGCACAAATACAGTTTCGTAATTAAACAAGCGATGAACAATTACTTAACTAATTGTTCCATGTCAGCAATTACTTAATTGCTGGTATGGAAGAGTGACCTCACACACAAAAGACTTGAACTCCGGTAATCACCTTGCAACAGCCTCTTGCTGTCCCGATGTACTTGTAATTTAACTCTAGTCATTCATTATTGCTCTCCTGCTGGAGGACCTTAAAGATCTTGCTAGTTTAATATAATTACAATATTTAGTTTACTATAAGAGCAGTGTGTGAGTAATGAGGAGCGTGAGAATAGTGAGAGACTAGCGTGAGTCTTGTGAGAGTACGAGAGAACTGTACATAAAGTTCAAGTATGTTTATTGTGACAAGAAAATACATCTCAAAGAGATAGAGTAGCTTAGGCTAGTTCTACCCCCCCCCCCCCCCCTCACTGTACATACCGCAGACCTGCACGTTGTTGACGATCTCCGTGACCACGAGAGGCATGAAGCTAGTGTAGGTGACATGGATGGTGACCTTGACCTCGTCCCCAGCACTGGCCACCAGCTCCGGGTCGCTCAGGATGAAGTGGGTGTCGTCCACCTTGGTCACTTCTCCGCCAGAATACAACTACAGACGACAAGTAACAGTTCAGCAACAAATGCAATTGAATTGCAAGGAAATATGCAACCCGTCTTCGATTCATTAAGAACATTACATCCAGCGGTCGACTCCCACAGACGCATTCATTTTTACTTAAATGCTGTTCATTCAAAACGGGAATTTTCTCAAATATGCACCAATATTATACTATATTAACATATTGTGCATATATAGCATATGTTAAGTTAGGTTAGGTTAGGAGTTTAGGTTCTGTTGGCGATTATTTGTATTTGTAGTACGCGGGTTAATATACATTTACAGCGTTGTAGTTCGAACAAAATTCGTCAGTGAAGCACTTGTTCCGGAAGTGTTCGAACAAAATCAGTTGAGTCGTGTGTAAACCGTTTTTCATTCATAAACAGGGGGTTTGGCGGGTGGGTGGAATCACTTTTGGGTCTTTGCTTGGAGGACGGGCTACATTTACCAACCCGTCCTCGACTCAAGTCCATTACATCCAGCGGTCGACCCCACAGACGCATTCATAAATTTTAACATGCTGTTCATTCAAAACGGGAATTTTCGCAAGTATAAATTAATATTATAATATATTAGCATATTGTGTATATATAGGCATAGGATAGGTTAGGTTAGGTGTTTAGGTTCTGTTGGCGATTATTTGTAGTACGTGGGTGAAGCATTTATAGCGTTGTGATTCGAACAAAATTCGTCAGTGAAGCACTTGTTCAGGATATGTTCGAACGTCAGCAGTTGTGAGTTGTGTGTAAACCGCTTTTCATTCATAAATAGGGGGTTTGGCGGGTGGATGAAATCACTTTTGGGTCTTTGCTTGGAGGACGGGCTGACATTTACTGCGTTGTGGTTCAAAACAAATTCGTCAGTGAAGTACATACTTGTTCCGGAACAAGTGCTGTTTATAAAGCTGTGTAATATAATTAAATTTAATCAGCCTAGAAGAGTTAAAAGTTAAAGAAATGTAACAAATCTTATATTTACCTCAAGAGTTTCCACGGGCCTGCTGAAGGACACCTCCACACTGAGGCCGTTAATGTCAACTGGAGCCACTGTGGTTAAGTCTGCCTGGTAGTTGCCCTGCCAGGTGTTAGTAACCACCACGTTGTCACACTGAGCTTCCACTGCTGCCAGCAACATATACCAACATATAATTAAGTAAGGAAAAGAAGGTAGTCATTCAACTGTATAAGTCTCTGGTGCGCACCTACCTGGATCATTGCATCCAGGCATGGAGACCTATCTTCAGAAATACATAGCTGCTCTGGAGAAGGTGCAACACCGGGCAACAAAAATCATTCCAGAGCTATGTCATCTCTCGTATCAGGAACGGTTGAGGGCCACAAGGCTTACAATGCAAACCAGGCATGACAGGGCGGATCTCTTCGAAACCTTTAAAATATTGAACAATTTGGAGGATGTTGATTCGGACAATTTCTTCAAAGGGTCAGATGTAACACGAACGAGGAGTAACGGGCTCAAGCTTAACAAGCCACAATGTAGAACTGAGAACAGGAGATGCATTTTCACCCACAGGGCTATAAACCCATGGAACCGCTTACCCGCCAAAGTCGTAAACGCCAAAACTCTGCTGGGTTTTAAAATACAGCTGGAAAAGATCAGCAGGGCAAATTGGGGGGACCTTTGACAAGCCGCTTGCTTCCTGGCCTCGTCGAGGCCACAAGTATTAGTGATCCTCGGGTAAATTCAAGTAACTGTTGTTTTGCCTTAATAACCCTCCAGAGGCTGATTGACCTTAAGCCCAACACCAAACCAAGAAAAGCAAGTATTATATATATATATATATATATATATATATATATATATATATATATATATATATATATATATATATATATATATATATATATATATAATATATATATATATAATATATATAATATATATATATATATATATATATATATATATATATATATATATATATATATATATATATAATATATATATATATAATATATATATATATAATATATATATATATATATATAATATATATATATATTATATATATATAATATATATATATATATATTATATATATATATATATATATATATATATACACTAATTTGTTCACAGGATTAATTATTCCAGCTTATCCTAATGCCTAATCTAATCAGAGTGCAACTGTATAAGTTTTGAGGGGAAAAGGTGTTTCAAAGAATTCAGTAGATTATTTGGGTCTCAAAGTTATAAAAATATTAAGAAACTCTTCACGAGTGGAGAGTCAGCGTTGTTAAATTAAGCCAATAAGCAAGATATGTTTTTGTTAACATTATTTTAACTTACATATAATTGTGCTTCACTCACAATATCAGGCTACCTAAGCTAGCTCAACCCAACCCATATGTGCTTGACTCTGATGTGTGTGTGTGCATGTGTGTGGCCGTGTAAACTTTGCATGACTGTTGTATATGTATTCGTGTGTGCCTGAGACTGTGTCCTTACCTGAGTATAGGAGAGTGAGGGCGAGAGCCCCCAGCAGGCAGGTCTTCACCAGGACACCCGCCATGTCTGCAGAAGGTGTCGGATAAGGGTACCAGATTGTTTATATACCTCTGGTGCATACCTAATGGTCATACGTAATTCGATTTCTTGACGTCGTATGCAATTAACATAAATCCTCGCAGAGATGTCAGCCCTCGGGTAAATTATAAATACATAAATAAACCTTAATAACCAGAATTACATACGTCAAACAAAACGATGAACAATTTAAATATAGAAAGTAAAATATATGGTTTATACAGGTGACATTGTTCCCATCAAGTATTTACATCAACACCTCAGAGATAACAAGCTGACGCAAGTCGAGGCAATATATTTTCTCTCAACACATACCTTGGCCTTGCGAACGTTTTGTGGTCATCATTAACAACTGTATTCGGATGACTGAGACCAAAATATCACAGAATATACAAGGCATCGCTCCAGTGGCTGAGGTGCCGAGTTAAAATCTGCATTTTTTTAAAGATGCCTAAAGGTAGAGAGATGATTAAAATAAGTCATCTATCGTATCGGGAACGACTGAAGGTCACAGGGCTAACAACACTGCAAACCAGGCATGACAGGGCGGATCTCATTGAAACTTTTGAAATACTGAACAGGTTAGAGGATGTTGATTCGGACATTTTCTCAGGTCAGATGTAACACAAACAAGGATCAACGGTTTCAAGCTCAACAAGCCACAATGTAGGACTGAGAACATGAGATGCTTTTTCACCCACAGGGTTATTAATCCATGGAACCGCCTACCCGCCGAAGCCGTAACTGCCAAATCTGCGTCGAGTTTTAAAATATACTGTACCTGGAAAAGATCATCAGGGCAAATGGGGGGAACTTTCGACAAGCTGCCGGCTTCCTGTCCTCGTCAAGGCCACTAGGATTAGTGACCCTCAGATAAATCAGGTAAAAATATGATTATGAAACCGTAAATCATCATAGGACAAATAAAGAAAATATAATGTAAATCAGTATGAATGCATTTCAATTGTATCAAATGAGGTTCACCGAGACCTGTACACCATACACAAAGTGCAACATGAATAAGGTGCATCATGAATTAACCTGAATTTACCTGCGGGTTATTATCTCTCTAGTGGCCTCGACGAGGACAGGAAGCCGGCGGTTTTCGAAAGGTCCCCCGTTTGTCCTGATGGTTTTATCTATTTGGATCTTAAATTGTAGCAGTGTTTTGTTATTTAGGGCTCCAGCGGGTATAGACGGTTCTATGGGTTTATAACCCTAAATTCATGCTGCTCCTCATTCACAGTGCACCTCATTCATGGTGCTCCTTATTTATTGTGCTCTTCATTAATGGTGCTCCTCGTGCAATCAGGAGTGATGATCAGCAGGTGAAAGCGGCCAGTCTAATTACCCAAAGCTTCCTAGCATTACTTACGTAATCCTAGGAAGCTTTGGCCAGCTTTGGGCAATTGGACGGACCGATGAAAAGGGTGTACTGTATCCCTCCCCCGCTAAAAACAAATTATACAAGAATACGGTGTTAATACCAAGATATGATGTGTTTTGTGTGTGTTACATATATTATTATACACTATAATATAAATACTGTATATAATATATATTAATCATACTATGCAGTAATGATTTATATTAGAATACGAGTTATGGCAGGAAGTTAAAGTAAATGTGGGTCCTGTAATGGTGGTTTAGGATCCCGGACAACTATCAGATGCGATAGTTGCCTTCTGATGTACCACCATAAATGTCTAAACATCTCAAAAGCTTTATGGGAAGCATTCAAATATTTGGAAACCTAAGGCGTGGGCCTATTTCACTGCCATTAAATGCAATGGCAAATCCAATAAACCTCGCACTACTACAGATGCCTTCAAGGCAGGATTGTGTGGGATCAGCAGATCATGATGAGAGGTCATTGAGCACCACACCTGATGGGGTATACTGTACTGTATTGTATTTGCTACTGGTGTGTGTGGTCTGCTTTGTATGGTATGTGGGGCTGGACGTAGCATCAATTCCCAGGGTTACCAATGTAGTGTCAATTGCATGAGATACTAATATGGTCTAATAGCCTGTTACTGAGACCAGAGTGAGTTTAGTCTAACGCCACTTTAGTATAACCAGACAGATGGGCACTGAAACACAGTAATAATTAATGATACTGTATAGTTACCTGGCACAGGACCGGGGTTTAAGTCCACTACGAGCTCACCATAGCCCGTGCTACTTAGAAACTTTGTTCCAAGAAGCTGAATCAATAACAACAAATGATACTGCATATATTCTCAACACACTGCAGTGGAACAAAGGTAATTTGTGAGTCAGTATACTGTGGGCCAGTCAGGCTGTAGGCAGAGTTCAGTGTTGAATACACTGTAAGGTGAGGGAGAATAATGCATAGAGAGAAAGGGTTGTTTTGATGCTATTAGGAGGCTGAGTGTTTGTACTCACAAAGTGTACTTGCAGAGTGAGAGACATTGCTCTTGGACCCTACTTCTCGACCCTTAATCGACTGGTCTCTAGGTCTGTGGCCTGTTTATACAATTCTAGCAGCTCAGCTAATGCAAACAAATCTGAGGCTTTCAGATTGGTAAGCCATAGGCCAATTGGAAGTGCTGCTGTGCCAGTCCCACTTAGGCAGTGGTGAATGGCTGGCACGGCTTCCTGGCTCCTAATTATAACAGTGGAGCAGGTAGGAACAGTTTTAGTATATGACAGGTAACTAGACATAAAACAAATGGAATCTATGTACAATATATTTTCCATATTAAAGTCCCTGTATTTTATGCTCCTACATTGTGGAGGTCTGATGTATTTCCTCTTACCAAATTCCCTCAATTGAAATTTTCTTACTTTCCAGCTTGCATACAATTCGCATTACAATTCTAACTGTGGCAAGTGCGTAACGTAAGCACAGCCAAAAGCCAAAACGAGTTAACATACATAAGATAATACTGGTATCAAATGCTTCAGAGCCAATTTAAAATAGTTCATATTACTTTTCAGTTTTACTATATTGTATATCTTCTTCTTTTCAAGATGTATTATTCATCCTTTGCTTGCTAATTTTAACTCTCTGGCTCGAGTATAAAGACTAAGGAGAGTTATTACTTCCCAAATACCTATGCACATTGAAATTTCTTGCTGATGTTGAGTATTCATGGGTTGAAGCATTTCAAGAAGTTTAATCAAGCTATTCAGTCTCAAACATAATAGAAGACCAAAAAGGTGCTAGCAGAAAAAATATTACAAACAAAATTAGTCAAACTTTAGACTAGAGCATTGATAAAAAGTATGCATTAATTCCTTTTCACTCACAGTTGTAAAGTGCTGTATATCATTCGTATATATATCGAGAAACAAATGGGCAAAGTTTCTTTCACCCTGAATGCCCCTGTTACCTAGCAGTAAATAGGTACCTGGGTGTTAGTCAGCTGTCACGGGCTGCTTCCTGGGGGTGGAGGCCTGGTCGAGGACCGGGCCGCGGGACACTAAAGCCCCGAAATCATCTCAAGATAACCTCAAGATTCCTTATAAACAATCTGAAAAGTGCATATTTCAAAATACATATATATGTATCATGCACAAATGTCTTTTACAATAACCCCTCACCTCCAAGTCACTTTAAAACCAGAATATATTATTTCCCAGAAAACTAGTCAGGATGACTGCACCCGGTTGCCATGACAGAATAAGGCGTGAAAACAATGGGCTTTATTGAAGATGTTTTGTGTGCCAAGGCATTATCAAATGTCAATTATTTTTTCCCAGAAAACTGGTCAGGATGACTGCACCCGGTTGCCATGACAGAATAAGGCGTGAAAACAATGGGCTTTATTGAAGATGTTTTGTGTGCCAAGGCATTATCAAATGTCAATTATTTTTTCCCAGAAAACTGGTCAGGATGACTGCACCCAGTTGCCATGACAGAATATGGCGGAAAAAGCATCGGCTTAATTGAAGATTTTTGTGTGCAAAGGTATTATCAAATACTGGTAGCCATGATTTGCATGAGAGATGTATTCCTAGAAAGCAATGTCAAAAGTAAACTTAAACTTAGATTTGTGCAAGTTAAAACATTTGGATAGATAGGGCTGCATCCCCGACTTTTGTTTAAAGACCAATTTTTTGTTCTTCTTGCAATAACAAACCAATTTCATTATTATAATCATGTCACAGGTACTTTACCAAATACATATTGAAACATTATCTTAAACATTTCAATTTATAATAGTTTACAAATGTTTAAGTCTGCAGGTTGTATTTAAAAACTACAATTATTTTTAAATTTATTATGTAGAAATTTTAATTACCATATAAATGTTTCAACATTTTATATATAAATTTTAATAATTTAACCATATTAACTTTTATAAGTTTATTTTATACAAAATAATCCACATTCTGCTGCACTACCAAAGATCCATAACATTGCACTACAGTACAATAGATCTCTATAACACACTTCACTAACAGATCCATAGCACACTGTACCACAAGATCTATAGCACATTGCAGTACCTCAGGTTTGTAAAAACAACAGATACATACTAATTGCACCCAGATCCTACTATTTACAGATTAATGTTTACAAAACTTAATCAATAGTCACATTTTTATTACAACGTAAAATAGTATGAAAATCACATTCCTTTAAAGCATATAAATTTAATTTGTACCATCATTTTCCACGACCTGAGCTTTTGTTAGTCGTCGTTATTAAAGGTATTTGATAATAGAGGTACATTTGGAGAATGAATATCGTTTCATCAAGGCCTGTTTCAGCATCAAAGAGCTTGTCCTGCGTTGCAACTACCTGTTCCACGAGGGCACGCTCACTGGGAGTCATCATTTCTTCAACCTGAGAATGAGTAATATGACATTCTTAGAAAGTTGTAGCAAATCAATTAACTAAGATAAAAAATATATAGACAATGATTAACATACTGACAACATTTTTTAAATTAATTTTTTTTTTTATTACTATTAATTTTTATAGATAGCATTGACAAAACTGACTATTCTGAGCACAATTTTAATTTTGTAAACATGTTACACCAACACTGACACCAATACTGTAATTTGTTTACTACCATATTTTTTAAGTTCTTTTTATATAACATGCATCACTTCTAAAGGGGAAAATTAAGCAGTTGTTATTTTTTGCCCATTTGGTATTAAAGTAACTTAAAAAATATAGCAGCAGATTATATGTTAAAATTGTCAAAATGAACCAAAATATTTACAAATCAGGAAAATTTATTCTTCACCATAAAATGCAACCCCAAAAATACTCTCACCTCCTGAATCTGTTCCTCGGTACCTCCTGTCTGTTTAAGATTTTCAACTATCGAGTCCACCCTTGTCCGCTTATCTAATAAGCGACGGTTATCATTAACCTTCGTCTCTCGTTGGACCATCAGGTTATATATGCCTTTATAGCACCACTCGAGAATCATGCGTACAACCTAAAATGAAAACATGCAATTAGACATTTGATTTATCGCTATCTGCATGAAAAAATTTAGGCCTAGGGGAATGTACTGGAACCAAATAGTTTGTCAGAGCTTCAATATTGGGCAAAAAACGTGTTGAATGTAATGAAATGCAATGAAATGCTATTTTAATAGGTCACTGGCACGGATTCTTAAACAACCAAATATACACCACAAAGGGCAAGAGGCAGGAATAAAGGTGAGGGGAACAAGGGAGGGAAATGGGGAGGAAAGAAGGATGAGGAGGAGGAACATTAGGATTAACCCCCCCCCCCCTGGAACATATTGGAAAATGATGGAAAAATAATGAAACTTTTGGGGTGAGGGAGGTAGGGAGGAGTGAGGAGTATAATCAGGTGAAAGGTAAAGTTTAGAATGAGAGGGAGAGAATGAGATCAAGGAGGAAAGTAGAAGTATAATACAGATAAAAGTGCTAGAATAGTAGAAAGATAGATCCACCATCCATTCAAGTTAGTTAACTATAAGACAAGGAATGGAATTTGTCTGCAAAACAATATTATCTGATGTTATTAACCAAGAAGGGCCCCCCCCCTCCCCGACTCGGGAAGTAACCAAGAAGGCCCCCGACTCGGGGAGTAACCAAGAAGGTCCTGCTTAGAAAAAAATAAACAATCCCAGTGATAAATAACCAATGTTAGTGCAAATATTTGAATGTTTAAAATTGTCAGGTAGGTATTTAATTTTCTAAAGATAAAGTACTGTAGCTTGTAAACATTACTTGCTAAAGCTAAAGTTCTGAAGTGTGAAAATATTATTCACTCACAGAATTCATATCAATATGAAAAAGATAAATTATCTTGTTTGCAGGAGAAGGAGTTAAAGTTTTACGCAGCTCATGTATGCGTAAAAAGTTGTCATGAAGCAGACGATATGAAAGTAGGTTTGCGTCCTTTTTTCCAATCATGCTGACTTCACCAATCATGTCTTGTTCCATCATCTGGTTTTTGTGTATCAACCTGAAAAAAGAACATTATTCAGTTTCTTATACTCATAAATTGGCTCAAGTTATTTGCAAATGTAATTCTAAAAACATAAAATTTAATGAAGCATTCATACTAACAGTTAGTTGGATTGAACAATCACAATCGGTTAAGAGATCTTCTCCTAAGACACGAAACATCCACCATAGAAGAAAATATATGCCACAAATAGCAGGTAAAGCCTATCAGAGTGTTAAGACAGTGATTTGAACTGTAGAATCAAAATACAAAATGGATATTGGAATTGGAAGTCAGTTTTAAATACATGGGAGCAGGTTTGATAAAAATGGAAATGTGGAAGGTGAAATAAGAGTTTGTTGTCCTTTGTTGCCCCATTTCTATGGTTTCTTTACCTATCTTGAAGTTATCTTGAGATGATTTTGGAGCTTAGCGTCCCTGCGGCCCGGTCCTCAATAAGGCCTTCTTTTTGTTACACATCCCTAGGAAGCAGCCTGTAGCAGCAGTCTAACTACCATGTACCTATTTTCCTGCTAGGTGAACAGGAGCATCAGGGTAAAAGAAACTCTGCCCATTTGTTTCCCACCGGGGATTGAACCAGGAACCTTAGGACTGTGAATCCAGAGTGCTGTCCACTCAGCTGTCATTCCCCCTTACCAAGTTACCATCTGTAATTTGTTAAGTTACAGTAAGTAACTTACCATATGTACCTAGTTACCACCTGTCATCTCTTCCCCCACTTTCTGGTGGCCTGTCCTTGTTAAGGTGGTATACGATCCCCTGCTCTTTGTGCCTCTTTAGATAGGGACCAGGTTTTGGTCCCTTTTAAACTTGTATAATACCCCTTATAGCATGACATGGATTGAATTGGGTGGAGCTTGCCAGGCAGCAAGCAAGCACCAAAGAGCCACCTAAGGATCCTTTCCAGAAGCAAGTCTCCATGACACGAACTTATGTTTGCATGCAAATGTTAAGTATTTCAGCTAGATTTGTTTTCATTACTTTTTCATAATCTACATATGTTCTAAATTTTCATAGGAATGAAAAATATGTATACATTTTTAAATATTTTTTACTTAAGTGTTTTTCTTTCATCTAAAAGAAAATTCAAACATGTTTTCTTAATTTTCTTTTTGTCAGGGTGCTCTAGGGTGTTAACCCACCTTTTGCAGTCTACCAAACTATAGCACCAAGAATCTTTTCTTATTTTTCCTGAACTTTACATAATTTTCTTTAACTGTAATTTCATAAGCTTTAATTAGACAGAATTTTGTAAAAGACAAAAAAGCAGCAAACGGGGAAGAAGCCCCCTACTAGATGCCATAGTGGACAGGACGATTATCACAAATTAGGAAAACATTTAGCTAGCTATTTACATGTAATGCTCACCTGAAAATGCGAGCTGCTTTGGAGCCAAACCTCTCTTGCACTATGTTATAAATCAGAGTGTGGGTAAGGGACTGGAATGCATTAGCCATATTAAGCCTATATTCTCCACCACCAGCATCACCTACTCTCTGCACGCAATCTCCACTCTGCTCCTCTGGAAGACAAATACTATGGATTAATGTATATTTTTTTAACTTGTACTGTCAGACCAATCTATTCTATTAAAAGTACAGTATTGTAACTTTTCATTTCTTTTGCTTCAGACACTAGATTTCACTAACAAAAATCTTTTAAATAAATAGTAGTAGTTCCTTCTCTTATGTTCTATGCCATGTCCTGTCCACACAACCTCAGTAGGTCTACCACTGCTTAACTTATCTTATTACTATGCATTCCATAAACATGTCTATAGTAAGTGCACACCCTATTCACATTATTTATCCCCAATATATTATACTTTCTAGTTTTCAATATGGTTATATTCTGCATGAATATAACTATGTATTGACTCCTATAACTACATATCTGTCTACTAGAAGTATATTAACTCTACACTTTCAGCTGCAACTATCCTGCACACTACACGTCTGGATTGTCCAATTCCTGTAACGGGCCTTGGTTTAAACCCTAAATGTGTATTCAGTTTCAAAATATCACCCATCAAGGAAAAATATAGTTGGAAAAACAATAGAAAATAAAAATAGAATTCAACTCCCGAAGAAAAAAGCAAAATTGCTAAAATTAAAAAAAGAATAAAAAATAAACTAAATCGGCTTCTTCAAAACCTTTGCTTCGTTACTAACCAGCCAATTAAATGTTACGTTGAAAAATATTTTAAAACTTCAAAACACTGCAACAATACCAACAGCAATATAGTTTACCTAATATCTTAAAATACTGATCAAGATACTTCAGATCCTTGAGTTGGTCCCTGACATCTGCCGCTGTGACAACATTCATAACTGGAGCCCAGGGGTCTGAGACTTTGTATGACAGCTTCAGCATGGCACCAAGGCATTCTCCTGCTAAGGGATCAACTCTTCTAACAATGCTGTTGCGAATTTCACTGTCCCTGGAAGTTTTTCACAATTAGAGTATTAAAGATTGATTTGGTCTATTTTTTTATTTATTTATATATACACAAGAGTTCTTACATTCTTGTACAGCCCCTAGCATGCATAGCATTTCAGGCAGGTAATTAATCTTAATTTTTCCCAGGAATACAACCTACCAAATTGTTTAACAACCCATTTACTGCTGGGTGAACAGAGGCTACAGTTAAGGATTGGCGCCCAGTCAATCCTCCCCAGGCAATACACGAACCCCAGGCCAAAGTGCTCGTGAAGCACCGGGCAATTGCTTTACCACTGCACCATAGGGACTTTTTTTCTATTATTTTTTTCAATCACTAAATGTAATTACATATTATAGAAAGACATCTACACACTAGTGATTCAAAGTACAGCACAGTATTGCACATTGATCAAGGAAAAATCCAAAATTATTAAAGCCTTATCACAAAATGTCATATAATTCAAAATAAAAAACAAAGATTTCAAAAATGCTGAAGCTGAATTTTCCAGCAATAAGTTAAAACAATATTCAATAATTCAACGAATGGGAAAAATCTTATGAACTACTTTGTCCTGTTGAGAATATGTAAATCAAACAGGTTTTTTTTTCCAAGAAAAATAAATCCAAAATTATTATTAACCTAAACTCAATGTGGAATCTATCATAGTTGAGTCTCCAGAACACCTGACTGTCAGGGTGGGTGAAGCTGGGGTCGGTGGTTTCTGTATGCCGATGTTGTATCTCCTGCTGCAAGGCTTTCAGGTCAAGTAAATCTGCAGGTAAACTGTTAACAGAAAAAAATAATTCAATATCTTTTTTTAATTATTTTATTGAATCTCAGCTCATGTATAAGCTACTCATTAACAATAACTCTGGACTCCAAAGTGTATATCAATGCATGAATATAAATCTATCATTTTGTTTTTATATTAAATTTAGTAAAGATTATAAAATCTATACACAAGATCTTCCAAACTAAGCATTTTCATAGAAAGTACAGTATTAACATTCATTATAACATAGGAGTGAATATTATTTGTAAATGGAGTTTGTCAGAAATACACAATATTATTATAATTTCTGGCTTTCAACACATTTATATTCTGTTTATATATAACCATGTGTTGACTCCTACAACTATGTATCCATCTACTATAAGTATATTAACTTTACACTTTCAGCCGCAACTATCCTACACACCACAAGTCTGGATTGTCCTAGTCCTGTAATGGGCCTTGGTTTAAACACTAAATGTGTATTCAGTTTCAAAATATCACCCATATTTATAATTAAAAATAATTAAAACACTGACTCTTGATACTGATGACTCGCAAGTAAGTGCACAAGCGAGAGTTGACCAAGTCAAACTGAAAAATGTTCTCAATTCTCACACAGTTTTGAAGCACTGTCTTGGGCATTAAATCCCTTTGTGCAGAATATAAAGTCTGGTATAATTAAATTAAAATAAACTATACAACCCAACAATTTCTGATAGTGTTACAATCTTTCTCTACTAGCTATCTCTCAGGAGAAGGCTTGGAAGAAAGATTAAGGTGTACAGTACAAAGGCTTCCTGGACTTTGAGGAAGCATATGACAAATTTAACAGAAGACGCTTGGAAAGCATTGTGCATATAAAGAATTTTTTAATTTGTTAAATGTTCTTCAAAGGTTTTGTAGAAAATTGTACATGTGTAAGAGTTTATGATATAAGTTCCTAGAATGATATCAAGTTAGTTGCATACAATAGTTGTGTGACGTCCTAGTTACAATAAGAGTAACTGAGGGATATAAAAGATGATGTATGCAGATGAAGTAGATCTTTTAACAGCAAATTATATATTTATTAAGAATAACAGAAAGCTTTATTGATGTGTGTAAGAGAAGACTGGTTAAAGTGAATTTAGGCAAAGCTAACATTAAGATACAATGAAGAGAAGCAAATCCTGTGTAAAAAAGTGTACAGAGAAAAATTATAAAAGTGGTCAACCACTTTAAAGACTGCACCTAAGATGTGTGATTTATTAAAAGGATTTGACACCCAGCCCACAAATCTGAAAATGGAGAAATGGCAACATTTCGGTCCGTCTTGAACCATATGGACCGAAAAGTTGGCATTTCTTAATTTCAGATTTGTGGGTTGGGCATCCTATCTTCAGCCACGTTATTGTAACTCACCATCAGGTTTAATAAAGAAACAGCCTCAAGAAGGAACTAAGGGTAATAACATTCATTTAAATATAATATTGTTTATAATATTATATATAGATCTACATCCACCAAAGGGGGATGTAGATACTATAGAGCTAAAATTGCTAAAAATTATTAATATTTACCTATACAGATCTTCCTCTTTGATAGAAAGAACTGGAACTCGTTTGGTAGGATCTTGAGGACAAGGACACCGTTGAATAAACTCATTCTCAATAAGTTTTAGAAGGTGATTTCTAATTGTAATGTGACGCTGTTCATAGCTGCTTCCACTGCCAGCAGTGTCTGAAATATTTTAATACAAATATAAAACAGTTAAAAATACACCACATCAGCATCATAACATTTGAAAATGCCAGTTCACACTATGTAGAACCTCTCACTAGCTGTCACGCTACAGCATTCCAGAGTGCAACGTATTCCCTCAAGTGAAAACAAAGATAAAAGTTTTCTTAAATGAAAACAAGTAAAACTAATAGCGTAACAAAATACTGTACTGTACTTCAAAAGTGATATTTTGTTTAGCACATTCACAAAGTTGTGCTTGAAAGTAAATTTTGCAACTGATGAGCATATGAGGGCATTTTTATGTAGATTATCCAACTACAGTACACTCATTATTACACAATTAATGTATGGTATCTTATAAATCTAATGTAAATGCAGTGAGGCACCCCTACTGCTCACTACTGTGGTACAATCGACCTCACATCTTCCATATTATAAGGGTTGATGTTTTGGGCTGGAAACACATCTTCCTGAAATGTCTTCCCAGAAAATGCACTAATAGCCTCTTTCTCAATATCAATAACCATTTTTCACTGTATCATCATCCTCTTCTTTCCAGACCAATACCTCCCCACCCCCATGAAAATGGAAAACAATAATAATTACATAAATTTAATGTACTTGTATTCTGTTATTTAAGTAATTGGAAGAAAATAATACTACTACTATTCATAACAAAATTAACATTTGCTCACATACAGTATATTTTTTTGTTTTACTGTAGCTATTCACAATAGTTACCTATATTGATATCAAGGGAATGTGACTATAATGGGTAACTAAAGATCAAAGTAGCAGTCCTCACATAGCCAGTTCACAACTGAAAGATCCCAGGTTTGATTCCCACTGCAGGATAGCCATTTGGGCATGGTTTCCTTTCACCTGGTGCATCTGTTCACCTAGCAATATATAGGTAACCTGTAGTAAGACAACTACTGTACTGTGGGTGGCATCCTGGGATAACATTAGTTGGCCTAGGGGGACCACATTAAACTTAGCATGCTTTTTGTTTCTGACAATGGAAAACCATAGTTGTGAAATAATTCTAAAATTTAATTATTTTCACTCATCAGTATGTGATGAGGCAAGTGTACAGTGTACTTGTACTTGATTGTACTGTGCCAGAGCATATGAACCAACACCTACCCACTGAATCTATTGATGCCGGTTTTCATTAGTCCAGAAATACTTACATTTCTAGTGCATTTACCATGCAAATACAGTACAATGATTCAGTGTGAAGATGGGTTTCATGTCTTGAAGATAATTTGCATACAAACATTCATCCCACAAATGTGTACCACTTAAACAAGTTATTTACATTATTCAATTTTTTCAGTGATAAAATACATGTACTGTATATCACAAAAACTTTCATAGATTTGTAGGTGGCATTTTCATTCATAGAAAATTTCCGTGTGCCATCCAAGCAATAGAATGTTGGACCAAGATCTCACAAGTCAAGCCTGCCCCAAGGCTGGGCTTTGGGAGTAGAAAAATTCCTAGAACCCCATCCAGGTACAATCCAGAACAGCCCTAGGAATTCATTGCATAATATGAACATTATAGCATGTGTAAATTGGCAATGTAAATCAGAGCAAGTCTTTTTCATTTCTGAAATTATACATTTCTTATATTCCTAAGAGATCAGAATTATACTATAAGCACAATAGGTAAAATATTTGCTTGAAAGCAACTAGTATGTCTATAAATAAGCTTACCACTGTCAGATGCCTCCAGTAGCTTAACACAGGATGTAATTATGATGTGAGAGGCAGTGGCTTGTCCTTCCTTTAACAAAACATCCACCACCATTTCCCCCTCTTCACCAAACTGCTCACGGACCAGATACACATACCTAAAATAACGATAAAAGTTAACCATATGCCAAGGTACCTGAAATAATAATGTCAGTCACAATCCCAAACACACTCTCACAAGCCTAACTCACTATGACTTCATACCTCGGAAAGCGCAAAATGAGGAGGACACGATCATGGAGAAGGGTATAGCATGGTATTCCAGGCCGCCATTTATCCCACGTGACAAGGTTGTGCTGCACCAGAACTGCCAATGCTTCAGACACCTGTTTTTAGAAATATAACAATAAGAACATAATAAGTCATAACTTAAAACATAAGAATAAAGGAAACTAGGGAAGGCCTATTGGCCCACACGATGCAACTCCTATTTCTATCCTCATTCAGTCAGTCTGTATATAATTTTAACATGTTTGAAAATATCCAGCGTACCACAAAGATACTTAATATAAGAAAGGAACTTAATATACCGAGCATCGCTGATCGTGTAATTGAAATTAACTGTCAAATTGGTATAAAAATGCTTAAGCTAGCTCATCCTAATCCTTACACAGAAGCCCTCTAGAATTTCTTTATTGAAGGCCAACACTGTTCCAAATATGGGGTGCATAATAAATTCAAATTCAAATTTTTATTCGGTAAAAGTACATAGAAGATGAGCTACAAACATAATGTTGGATTTATAGATAGAGCTAGTACATACAATACCTAAAGCTACTAATACGCATAGCATTTCGGGCAAGGTTGGGAGGAACAAAATGAAATCAATGAGCTAACCTAACTAAACTTTGTGCCACAACCAATGCACCCTGTTAGGTTAGATTTGGCTAGGTTAGGTTCAGGTTACTCTGATTAAAAATTAATTGGTTAGAATAGATCTAGATCTGATTGCAAGAATTAGGATTTAAGTACATTAATTTTCTTTAAACATGATAAAATGTGATTTTCAAGATACAGATCCTACTGTACACAGGACAGTTCCCCAACGAATTTTAAAACCTACTTAACCTTACACAATCTAACCTGAACCAACTGTGCCTGACCTAAGCTAAAATATTCTAACCTAACAATATACGTGATTTTAATAATCATGACCTTTATCGAGCTGTCTTGTGTACGAATTGATCATACCCTGATTTTTCAACATTGGGAAATAACCTAAGCTTCTCTATCCTTACGAGATGTATTTTATTCTCTAGATAAACTTACTTGAACTTAAGAGCATTGGTGAATAGAGCTTTTGACTAGTTAAACCATGATCGGGGTCCGTCTAATTACCGCAAGCTACCACAAGCTAGATAAGCTTCACAAAGCTTCCTGGCAAAACTTTAGTAATGAATAAATATATGTTAGGTTAGGTTGACCTAACCTGACCTGACCTAACCTAACCGACGCTTGGATCGTCGACTTGATTTGGCGTCACCAACTCTTTATTTTCGTCTAATTTCTTTATAAAAGATACTTTTTCAGATTAAAATTACGTTTTTTCCTGTTGTACATTTAGCACCAACATTATTATGAGTAAATCATATTTATTCATTACTAACGTATTGCCAGGAAGCTTAGTGAAGCTTGCGGTAATTAGACGGACTGCATGATCGCCCAAACGACTAACCTTCGAGAGAGGAAGCTTGGTGTATGCAGCTATAACTCGCAGTGGATTACTTCCCTTCTGGAACAGCCCTTCTCCAACCTTGGCAACAATGTCCCCAAAGTATTCATTAAGAATTTTATAACACACTTTCTGCAAATAATGAGACATTTTCCCCACGAGCCCAGGTGATGCTTGGAGGTAGAAAGGGCAGCTCCAGCTCGAGGACGGGTCAACTCGTACATAACAGTTTCGGATAACGTCGGTTCGGTACACAAAAAGACCAGTTCATTCACTGACAATATTTATTTATTTATTTATTTATTTTTTATTTTATATTTGTATTTTATTTTATATATATAGGAACCTGTTCGTATATTCATATGCGCTGGCTTGTGTTCGCTGCCGTTTTCGTCTTCCAAGACAATATTGTGACCAAAGCCAGACAATGTAATCTGAGAATGTTAAAAATGTGAATAATTAGATGGCACATAGGCGTCTTATATTATAATAATGCATAAGTAATTTTCATATATGTGGAGTTATTTATCCTTATACAATTTAATGAATAAAATAATTTTATGGCCTAAAATCTTTCATAGGAACTGGCAGAAGAATATGCCTACCGCTGAAATTACTTTACACAAAATCTATGGACCCAGGGATAGCTCCCGTAGATTGGAAATATGCAAATGTCACCCCCAGATTTCTAAAAGGCAGAAAGAGCTCAGCGGAGAACTACCGTCAGCTCAGCTTGACATCACACATCCGCAAGCTTATGGAGAGAATCCTAAGGGTGGGACTCATTCACCATCTTTCAGTGAACACACTTGTAAAATCGACGCAACATGGGTTTGTTAAAAATAGATCCTGCCTTACAAACCTGCTCACATTTAGGGAAACAGTAATTCGGAAAAAGGACCTCCGGTGGATGTAGTAGTTTTATTTAGTTTAGTTCATATAGTATACACGGATTTTGCTAAAGCCTTTGATAAGGTACCACATGAAAAGCTGGCAAGGAAATTACAGGCACATGGAATAAATAGTAGGTTACTAGAATAGATAAAGCAATGGTTAAATCATTGGAGCTTTCCTTCTCCCCTGGTGTATGGGGCTCGCGGCTCTGCGTATATGTATATGTATTTATATTTATAATTGAGTTAACTTATTAGAACAATTAAAGTCACAGAAGCTAACTAAGCTATAGTCACAGTAGTAGTCTATATCAAAGTTACAAATAATTCATGAGTGATTCAGTTTGTAACGTACGTACTCGATTCGATTAAATGTAATCCAATTACTCAATACGGTGTTACATATTTAACACGGTAGATTGCAAGTAGATATAAGTATAACTATAATAAGCTAAGGTTATAAGCAGTTTATAACTTAGTTAACATATATAACACTCATTTCCCTCATACAGAAATTCTCCTGCAAACAGGATTATAAGAGGGGGTACCACAGAGGTTCCTTTTGGGACCAACCCTTTTTGTCACATACATCAATGACATAGAAATAGGGGGTAGAAAGTCAATAAACATACTTGAACTTGAACATAGATGAGAATATTACAAACCACATCATCAAATTTGCAGAAGACACAAAGATTTACAGTGGAGTGGGAAGTGGCAATTATATGGAAGCCTTACACAGAGATTTACATGAACTCCACAAATGGTCAGAAGACTGGCAAATACTTTTTAATATCGATAAATGCAAGACACTGCATATGGGGCATAACAATCCACGTCACACCTATCAAATTAACAGCACTAACTTACAACAGATTGATGAAGAAAAGTACCTTGGAATCAGAATCTCTCATTCACTGAAAGTTACACAACAAGTGGGAGCGGCAGTAAAAAAAATAACTAGGAATAACTAAGCGTACCATTGATTTTAAGGACGACGAGGTAGTCATTCAATTGTATAAATCTCTGGCGCACCCCCACCTGGATTATTGTATCCAGGCATGGACACCTCAACTTCAGAAAGACGTAGCTTCATTAGATAAAGTTCAACACCGCGAAGCAAAAATTATTCCAGAACTAGGTCAACTCTCATACCAGGACAGGTTGAGGGCCACAGGGAAACATATAAATTGTGACACTAGCTCTCCACATATGTCAGTTGCTTAATTTAGAACCTGTACTTGAGGTCGATCTCAAACCCATTGTTGATGTGACGACTTATATTGAATTTTGTAACTAGCTCATCAAGATTGTAACTTGCTTAGCTAAATGAATTGTGGGGTTCAGTCCCTGAGCCCATTATGTGCCTCTGTAACCCTTTCCACTACCGCCCACGGGATGGGTATGGGGTGCATAATAAATGAACTAAACTAACTGGTTCTTAAACAATTTGGCGGGTCGTATTTCGGAGAACATAGGATTAAAGACCTGCCCGAAACGCTATGCGTGCTAGTGGCTGTACAAGAATGTAATAACTCTTATTTAAAAAAACGTCAGGAGATGCTTTTTCTTGTTGTTATAAACCAATGAAACTGCCTACCCGTCAAAGCTGTAAATACCAAAATTGCTGAACGTTAAAGTCCAGCTTGAAAAAATATATAGGACCAATGGGGAGGATCTTCGGCTAGCCGTCGGAATTTCGTGTCCTCATCGAGGTCACAAGTGTGTTAATTATTGGCCCTCAGGTAAATTCAGATAAATCCATGGAACTGCCTACCCACCGAAGCCGTGAATGTCAAGACATTGCTACAGTTCAAAAATCCAGTTGGATAAAATTATCAAGGAGGAAAAATAAGGGGGTTCGTTTGACAAGCCGCCGGCCTCCTGTCCCCGCTGAGGCCACTTAATAGTGTTCCTCGGGTAAATTCAGGTAAATAATACATGTATAAACATGTTTACAGGTAATAAAAACAGGAAAAGGAAAGCACAATTAGTGCCATGATGGAACCAGACCTGCCCACTCTATATCCAGCATAAATATTAATGGTCACTCTGTAATGGCGGATAATTAATGCCAAGTCATATGAGTAAATAATAATATTTTGAGTGAGAAGGAGAAAACGGGACTTCTGGAGAGGGTTACTGCTGGCTCAGGCTCGCCAACCCATGCACATTATTGACTAACATATATTTTAACCTATTTCTCAAAATAGTAATGCTGTATTCGCTCAATCCAAAGTAGATAATTGTTTGAGGGAGTATAATAGTGTGAAAATCTGCAAAGTTGCTTATGAGTCTCTTGGAAAGGCCATTTTTACTCTACAAAGTGTATTTATTTATTTTTGCGAGGTTGGTAGATCTGTGTGGTGCAAGTCCTGATGTGAAGGAAACCAGAGCCAGTTTTGCTACTTCTTGCCGTGAATTTTGTGAGTATTGCAATTAAATACAAGCCGGTGCCGGGAGGAGAGTTTACCTGGTGGGTGTGGCAAGACCAGTTCACAGTTGCCGTGGCCGGGAAGCGGTGGAGAGGCGTATTGACTCCCACCTGTACGGCAGTGTGAAGACGATGCAGGGGTGAACCAGGAAGGTTTGGGGGATGGTGTAAAGGTTACAGTGAACGTTACAATATTCCTTGCAACATTTTCCAACACGTAGATTCCCACACAAAATTACTGCATTTTAAAAAACCGTATGTGTTGTATTTTATAGCTGTTTGTACATAAACATTACCCTATCCTAACTTTTTTTTTTTACCCTATGTTTACAAAATCTACCCTAACTATAACATACAGAAAGTGTAGAAAATCATGGTTAAATAAAATAACCCTAAATATTTTATTTGTAGATAAGCATTTTGCTTTGAGAATTTTAGTTTAAGTAGAAGCTGGACACTTCAAAAGGTCAGATGTAACATGAATGAGGAGCAATGGGTTAAAGCTCAACAATGTAGGACAGAAAGCAGGAGATGCTTTTTCACCCATAGGGTTGTAAATCCGTGGAACAGCCTTCCCGCCAAAGTCGTAAACACCAAAACTGCTGGGTTTTAAAATGCATGTAGAAACGATCATCTGGGCAAATAAGGGGGGGGGAGGAGGGACCTTTGACATTATATATATATATAATATATATATAATATTGCAATGCTTTTTGAGTGTTTTATGCAAAGTTATAGAAGAAAGTCATAAGAATGACAAACCAATGCATTATATATACAGTACAGGAATTTACCAAAGGGCCACTGACACATTAGTGGCCTCAACAAGGGTACACAGCTGGCAGCTTGTCGGAGGGACCCCCTATTTGTCCTGATTATTTTTTTTAAAGCTGGATTTTAAAATTTAACTGTTTTAGCATTTACGGCTTTGGCAGGTGGGCAGTTCCATGGCTTTATGCTATGGGTGAAAAAGCATCTCCTGTTTTCAAGCCTACATTGTGAGATTGCTTGTTTTTTCCTGACTGTTCTGCTTGCAACAGTCTCCTTATTTACACATGGCAGATTCCTGTACTTGAGCTAGAAGTATCAGGTATTGACAAATTGCCTACAGTAGCTGACCTCACTTTCTCAAGTATTTCCTGTCAAATTATGAATCATCTGTAGGTGGCTAGATTGTGAGTCACATTAGTCATGCCATTCACCCTGTGCATGAGGTGCAGGTGAATGGTAGAGATTCACGTCAAATTTTGAAAGTTGATGAGTGCCAATATGGGGTCATGTGATGGCAGTCTAAATTATCAAGAGGGGAGGTCTAACAGAAAGATTCACTTATGTTCAACAAGTTTATTTTACAATGTAACAACTAGTTTAACTCATAAGACTCCTTTACTTTAGTGTCAATTAGCTATGCAAACCATACTCGGCAGTTGTTCCAACAGCTCTGGTATGAAGAGACACTAAAGTCTCGACCCCTCTTGACATGGTTATGACGACTAACTTAACACTGGTGGCATTCATTCTTGCAATCACTGCATTCCAACATGTAGTTAATCAGTGGGCTGGGTTATGTTATGTTACATTAGATTTGATTGTAAAACCTGTATGTGAGCTATCTTGTCCAACTGTATCCTACTTAAAGCTCGGGAATATATGTTGATTTGTTAATTTATTATGCATCCCATATCTTTCCCGTGGGTGATAGTGGGCCCATACCCATTCCTTGGGTGGTAATAGACCCTATACTCATCCTGTGGGTGGTAGTGGGAAAAGATTAGAGGCACATAATGATTTGAGTCTAAGGAACTGAACCCCAAATTTATTAAGCTAAGTAAGTTGCAGTCTGATAAGCTAGTTACACAGTTAATGTTCATATCAATAGTCTTTTAACAATTGGTTCAAGAACTGGAATACAAAAGTCTCTAAACCAAGCAATTTACATCTGTGGTAAGCCACTGTGGTAAGTTACATATTTATTAATCATGCACCCAACATTATCCATCGAATAGGGCAGCGGTGGAAAATTTACAATTGTGCACATGCACTGCCTATAATAAGCAAATTTTGTATACTGTATTTTGCTAGGATTTCTGGTAGTACAGTACGTGCCTTATTTTGAATGAAATACGGTACACAATTCACTAAATTCTTAACTTTTTCATTCAGTTACATAGTGATTTAAGAAATGTAATGTAGCAATAATGTTGACCGGGATTCATTCATCATCTGCATTTAAGATTGCCCCATGTTCACCCATTAGGTCCTGCTGTAATCCTTAATAGCTTAAGTCAGCTTTAGACAAAATCTGGGACTTATTTTTTTCTTCACCTTGAAAATGTTTCTAATTTTTAAATCTATTGTTTTATCTTAAATATTTTTAGCATTTGCATAGTCTATGTAAAGCTATTATGTTTGAAGATTTTTTATACATAATGCTTATCTGGTTCATTGTTTAATTAGTTAGGAGTGGTCAGAGCAAGATGAGAAAAATAGGACTTTTTTTGCTTTTATGGTTATGCATGAGGGGAGACAAATTATGTACTGAAGAAAAAGAAAATGACAAACATGCAAGTTGAATTGTATAGCACTTTAAATATTTATTTTTGACAGATTATGGTGTGGCAATGGAGAAAGAGGGAGGTGTAAGCAAACTTGCCCCAGATGAACAAATTCATAGTAACAATAGCAGGTAAGTGCTATCTTTAGCTGATATCTTGTGGGCCAAAGTAATAGGATATATAGCATTAAGGTGTACAGAACTTTCAAACTGTTTTGGTTTTATTTTTTTTTAATGTATTTAAAATTAGCTAATAATGTAGTCTGATTTTGTCATTTATCTAAATTTACCTGGCATCTCATCATCTGAGCCACATGTCGATCATTTGTATCCACAGCTCTGTTGCTGTTTAAATATTAGCTACTGACAATCCTTAAATAGTTAAGTTTAGGGCCATTGTATATCCAAGCATCCATTTCCTCCCAAAAGAAGTATTTGGGAATAATTGGTGTTTGAGGAAATGCTTAACCTCTCAGTAATAATAATTAACTATTGTATTAGTTGGATTTTTCTTTAATAAAGCATTGAAGTTCAGGATACATATGCCAGCAGTTACTAAATTGCATTGTCCAACTTGCATAAGAAAATGGACCAACATGATTGTGATATTTGAAATAAAGTTTGTTCACTATGGTATTTGATTTGGTGTATATTAGATTTAGGAGAATGCACATTCTAGCAGCATTAACAGCACCACCACCCTAGGGATCTTTCCAGTGTGTGTGTGTGTGTGTGTGTGTGTGTATATATGTATGTATAATGACATATGAACTGTTTTTTTTTTCTACCACAAACATGGCCACACATTTACAATGCTAACCAGCATATATACATTTTCTTCTGTCCTCCATGGACAGAGTTAGAGATGTGTTAAACATATAGTTCAGGGGTTTATTGAACAATCAACCACAGAAGGTGATTTGGTGCTTTTAAAATGCTAAGCTAACCTACATACGTAAATACATAGATACACAGATTTATGTATGCCCTACATAAAGGGTTCGATGTGTCTTTTACATAGTGTCATCAATGTGCATTTACAAAGGTGAAATGTAATTCTGATCAGCTTCCATATATACTTTATACACATATGTACATATACACATACATATATATATACAGTACACACACATGCATTCACATACATTTGTCACATTTACTCTGACAGGGTGAGATAGCTGATAAACTAGTGTGCAATTAAGCACTTAATCACTGAAGGTGATTAAGGTGAAGGTGAGTGATAATAAAGGATTAAGGTGGATTTGAATTGGGTGGAGGATTATTAAGGTGATATGAACTGCTTGATAGTCACTGAAGAAAGGAATGGTTTGGGTGTGTGGCACTGGTAATAGGTGTAGTTCTATTGTCTGCTGGTGGAGGCAGGAGTAAAAAAAAAAAATGTGTAGTATTTAGTTTATAAACAGAACCTGTCATTGACAGTCACACAGGTGATGTCATGAGGGCTCTATAAAGCTCCACTTTGTGTACAGACTAATCCAGCTGTCATTTGTGGTTGGATTAATGTTTTCTTCATGTACTGTACTCCCAATCTACCTATGACCCTGCGAGGATGTTTTGAAACGATCTCTGTGGTACCAGTCTGCCATATTACATCATTTCTGCCTGACTCTTCTGAAATTATCATAACACAGCACATTGTATACTGTACATATACGAACATTGGAAACTGACTCGGAAAGATATTTTTCCTAAACTCAAAATCTCTTTTATTTTTAAGTGAGTTATTATTTGCCCAGCTTTCAGTCATGCTTGTTAAAAAAAAAAATCAGGACACATGACTTTTTATTTTTATTTATTTTTTATTAGGTGGGAGGAGGGGGCCTGAGAAGTCGGTTAATTGTATTGAAACTTAGGGTCAGAATATGGAAGTAAATATGATGTGATTTGGTTTACATATACAGTACTGTACAGTAATTGGATTTTTCTAATAATGCCTTTCTTTGGCAGAATATCTTCTGATGGACCCAGTATGCCTAGGTCACCTAAAGCAGAAAAGGTAAGACCTTTTAAATGCATGCAGAGGACATTTAAACAAATTTTTATTAGTACATACATCCTAAAAGTTAGAGTATATTTAATTTTGTATAGGAAACCCCATTTAAAGTGAATAATAATGTATGATGAATATTGAATTTATGAATATTAAGGAGTGCATTATAAGTGTGTGGAATGATTTAGATATATGAATAGCATTGGCATGATTTTTTCATCATCAGAGTTCAAAAGGAGCTGCTGATAAACGATCGGACTTGGATTTTATCTTTGGCAAACTTATAGGAGAAGGAAGTTTCTCAAGCGTGAGTATTAATAAAAGGAAATGCATTGTTTGATAATTATCATAAGTCCATCAGTATGAGGGGTTTAGTTGCTGAAAGTTTTGTAGGGTGTTTGAAGTCTATCAGGATTGGTTTATAGTTGATTAACCAGCCATAAAAATGACATCTTCCCCGCCCCTAGTACTCCTAGTTCACACATGGTTAAAACTCTTTTTGGTTTGCAACAACCTCTTATACATTCTGACTGCTTGTGGCAGATGTGCAGACTTGTACCAAATTTCATGATAAGTGTTGTATAAATGTTGCTGCATAAAAATCCTGCTAAGTGTTAAGGAGTAGTAGCTTGTGTGTGCATATGCTTGTAACCAAATGACTACTCTCAGAACTCACTAAGTGGACACTTAGTGGTAGGTTGCAAGCAGTAGGATCTCTTAGTGTGACAGGCATGCTTCCACATTCTGGCTGTCTATAAGGACCTGAATCCCTGTTACTGAATCTTGAGTTAAGCAAGTTGGTACTGTACTGGCTTTTGCCTCAGTAAGGGTTGGGGGGGGGGGTCTTAGTCTATGTACTAATGGTTCTTAAAGAGCACCCTCAGGTGAGTGTATGGAGTCCTTATCAGTCTTGGGATGTCTGGCATTTGTTGTCTGTATCACCAGTATTTTAATGAAGTGTATATGCAGAGTTGTATTGTCACATTAAGAATTCTTCTTTCCCTTCTTGGTCAGATCAGGGTTAAGGAATTTGGCATGCAGAACTTTTGTTGTTGCACCTTGTCAGGGTGCCAGATAGTTCATAGCAGCCAAAGGGTGTGGTATAATATGTATACCCCTTGACCCTGCATGTAGAAGGACTGTTCATGATGCACAACAAAATCTCATTAATGTGATGTATCAATGAGAAAATCAGGAGGAGCCCATGATGAGGATTCAAACCCACTTGCTTGGTACTCCCAAGCAAACACCCTAGACCACTATACCATGACATGGTAAAAGCAATGCAACCTGGGATTTCACTGAATCTTGGGATCCTGAAGCTTCCAACTGAACCCTAATCAGGGTTTTACACATTGCCCCAATGTTCTCTGGCTTATAGTCCAGTATTTCTACCTTAAACGCTTCTCGTCAAATGCATTTTTTCTTTCTATTTGACTCGCACATTAAAAATTTGAGTACAGAAGTATGTAAGATCATGGTTATGGTTTCCTGGTATTATCTGCTTCTCTCAGATTACTGGCTTTCTGTCAAGAAAGCCCTTGGGTTTGCCCCATAAAAGAGCAGGGCATAAAAGAGCATAAAGAGCATAAAAGCCCCATAAAAATTGCCCCATAAAAGAGCATAAAGCTACTTCTGTTCTGGGAAAAAAGGGTTACTGATATCATGCATCTCTTCCTTACTGAGATCATCATTTTGATTTTTTATGATTTAGCATTGACAGGCATCAGTTCTCACTATGTTCTTAAGCTAGCCTGGATAAGATGCCACCATATGGCTCTTGGTAGACTCACCCAATATGTCAAAGCTTGGGCAGAAACCATTGCATACACTGCAATCTATGGTTCCACGGCCTCTGATGTCGACATACAATGGCCAAGGATGGTGGTCTGGGTACTAGAGTAATTTTTTGTCAGTATAGTTTGTTAATTACTGTATATTATTTCTATATACGAGCAGCAGTGTAATGCAGTTAAATGTGATGCATTTAAAGCTTATTTCTAAGCAAACTATGCTTGCTAGAAATCACTAGCTGATCCTGCATTCTGTTGGCATCTGCTTCAGAGTTTTGCCGTGAGTTAGGTTGCATAAAGGGTTTTTGTGAATATAGAGGGCCTGCCTTGCAACGGTGATGCCACCTGGTGTGGGCTAAGGGCACTGACACAGGCAGTGCATTTCAACCTGTGGCAAGACATGCTGGAGCTTCCATAGACAGTCATTATACTATAAAAGCAATATCGTAACTGTCTTAAAAAGAAATTTTACATAGACTCTAAATATATTTTATACATTTTCTGCATAAGAATACATGTACTGGACGGGTTTGGGTGTGCTATTTGGCATAGCAAAATTTTATTGTTTTCAGGGTTTGTGTTGAAGAACAGTAGTGTGTGAGCGACTCCCAGGTTTTTCATAGTACAGTACAGTACTCTCATTTTTGTTTTTTTGTTTTTGCTAGAGCATTTTCTCATACATTAGGACAATAAATTCATATGTCATACTCTTAGCCATTGTCACAAAGTTTCCAATGCTTTCCAATGGTTATTTGAATAATTGTGTACCTGTATCAAAGTTTTTATGAGGTACTGTACAATACAGTAGTTAAATATTTTCAATTATTTTTCAGGTTTACCTTGCAAAGGACATACACACAAATCAGGAATATGCAGGTAAGCTTGGAAGTACAGTAGTAGCATTTCATATGTTAAATTTAGTGGTCGGATTGTTTATTTTATGTTGTATTATTCTTTTTGCATTGGGCAGCTAGTAAGCAAGATCAATACAGTATTCAGAATAATAAATTAATTTACATTATGTGTGTTTGATAATGAGTGGGCAATTAAAATTTTTGTGTAGCACAATAGTAGACTCATTTAGGTCGTAACCAAATGGTTTTGGGTCTAATTCCAATATAAAGGCACTAACAGGCTTTCATGCAGTCCTCTGACAACCCAAAGCCCCACCCATCCAATTAGGGATGACCTACCTACACTTCTTGTACGGTATTTTTATGTGTGTGGTTATTTTCTTTGATAATTTCATTGCAGCATAGAATTATAGATTTCATGAATTCCTTTTAATTTTTCAGTTAAGGTTTGTGAAAAACAGTTAATTATACGGGAGAAGAAAGTGCAGCAAATAACCAGGGAAAGGGATGTAATGAACCTACTCAACAGCAACCAGAACCCTACGGCTCCGTTTTTCGTTAAACTTTCTTACGCCTTCCAAGGAGAGCACAAACTTTGTATCCTTTTGCGATATATTCTGTGAATTTAATAATGTGTACTGTTTCGTGGCACTGAATAACCAGCTTGGCTCCAGTGGCTTGCTTTGAATATCACAATATTCAGTCACAATATCACAATACCTAGAGATCCAAAACTAAAAAAAATCTAGAGTAGTTTGTAACAAATTATTAAAGTTTCACCTTTGAAGAAAATTTTGGCGATCTGCACTCAGTGATAACTTCTGTAAAAATAGGGAGAAAAAATAGGACAAATTATTCAGAATACTTCTCACACACACATTTGGTAAGGAACAGAGAGAATGAACAGGGGGTAAATGGGACTGTGAAGATAAGCATGTGAGAATATTAAATCTTGAAGAGGAGAGTAGAAGTTAATTTTATTGTAAAATGCTTTAAACTGTGTAAATGTTTTGTTAAGACAAATTTCTGTTTCTGGTGACTTGCAGAGAAAAGGCAAGTGAGCAAAATGAATACTTAAATGGATCATTGGTCAAGATTCATTTCCCTCTGAAGGAGGTTTTTTCACATGATCCATAAAGCTGTACTGAATTGTAGGTAAAATTACTGTATAATGTAGTGTAAATACGGTATTGTATATGTAAAATATTAAATACAAATGTTTATTAACAAGTGATGTTCCTTAAGCATGGCTACAGATTTTGTTATGACGTACTGCAAGAATGGGGAACTTTTGAATCTCATACAGCGAGTTGGTAATTTTGATAGAGAATGTGCACGGTTCTATACAGCTGAGCTTGTGCGAGCATTAGAGCATCTACACTCCTTAAACATAATTCACCGGTGAGTGTAGTCATCAGATTTTCTTTAGCCTTTTTCACTATATGCTATACATGTATAGAAACTAACTTTAATCTTAAAGCTCTAGTATAAGTTTATAATTGCTACTTCTATTATTTACAATTTATATTAAGTTATCCATTAGACCATTCCGAGTCAGAATGTTCTCACCATGCTCACTCCAACTGTTGTGATGTTCACCCTGTTTTTTTTTATGTTCTTGTCTACACCATAAATTTGAACGTCATCTTCCGACTTGAATAACGTGATTGTATATATTTTCCTGAAGCAAGATGCCAGATCTGCCTTCTTTCCTTTTTTTTTTTTTGTGGTATGACTTGTGCTTGTGCATTACATCATGCTCCTCTACCCCTCCTTCCCTTCCCTCCTGAGGTTCACATCTGTTTGCAAGCCTTGTAAACTTTCCCCCTTGGCCTTCATTCTAGCACTATTACGCAGTGGCAAATGGCTTTGGTTAGGATGCGTATTGGTCACACCTGTTTACTCATTGTCACTTAATGGAATAACATTCTGCTCCTTTTTGTCCAAAATGCACTTTTCCCACTTGGACCTCCTTGGAGAATATCCCAATTTTAGAGATGATGGTATGTCATGCTTTCCTCATGTCCCTAGGAGTCATTTGTCCCTCAATCGAATTCTTGGTGAATCCATTACCCTTGATATTGATCACATAATGTTCATAAGTACTCATATTGGCATCTTGAATGATATTTGGTGCCTTTTGAATACCCAGCAACACACATAGAACTACATAGTCTTTGCAGCTTGGCGCCTTCTTTTAATGCTTGCTCTCTCGGGCAGCAACTTTTCAACATGATTCAAGTCTTTATTTGTTGTTATTTTTCACAATACAGAACATTTAAATACATTATCAAGGTTTATGCTTTTATGTTAATCTAAATGCCTCAAATTTGGGTTATTGAGGCTCTACAGTGCAATACTGTACAAATGTTTATTTGGTATATATTAGGTTAGTTGATGTTAAGATAGTAAAAAAGTATTAAATATACTGTATTAGTTCTTATTAACATAAACATTATTTTTTCAGGGACCTTAAACCCGAAAACATTCTTCTAGATGAACGTATGCACATCAAAATCACAGATTTCGGTTGTGCAAAAATACTAACTCAAGAGGAAGTAGATGGCGTTGATGGTAAGTTTGCAAATGAGATCTCGGTGTACAGACTGTGCCACACATGCTTAGCACGTGAATATTATTCAGATTTGGAGTACCAGACCTTGGTATTTTCAAGTTTATTGAAATTCATATTGGTTATAAGCTAAAGTTGCTCATTGATAACTGTTTTTGATTGATACGAGTACTTAACACTTTGCGCGGCCCGGCTTGCACGCCCCAGTCCACCCCTAGGTCGGCCTGGGGTTTCCTGTGAGCGTGCACCCCACACTAAAATGCGCGTTCTCTTTCCAGTGTTCTGACCTCAATTTTCGTTCTATGTCATTCATTTTGGTATTCCAAATTCCAAAGGCAATTCATCATGATAACTATTGTTAAACAAAGAAATATTGATATTCTGTGCTTGAAAATATATGTTCCTTGTCACCATTCAATTTTCATTTAGCTATTTTTCTGCATTTGTCATAATTTCAACATTTGTTCACACATGGTATGTATGTCAGCATTTCAAGGAGCGTTTCAAATGTTCTTATGAAATTTACATGTCAGTGGTTTTAACAAAAATATAAATTTTTGTTTTATTTACAATAAAAATATTATGTAAACAAAATAAAAATTTTGTTTTGGACTAATGTATCCCTGCGACAATTATTTTGAAGAATATCTTTGACAATGCACATTGTCTGCTCTAAAAGAATGTGCTGTATAGTTTTGGCACACAAGCTTTCAAAAGTCTTTTTCTCAATGTTGGTAATTAAGCTGCTTTTTTATTATATAATTCAAGAATGGTCGAAGAGAATAATTTCAAACGTTTGTGCATATGTTTTGGACTAGTTTTGTACTGTATAAATGTTGAGCTTTTAATCTAGTGACAGTTTTAACCCTTAAACTGCACATGGCATACGCCATGAGTAACATGTCCCACGGTGCGCATGGCATATATATACCCCATAGGGTGCCAGGCACGATTCAAATGGCCCGAGGCTACATGGGGTTCACATTAGCTTCCTCAGGACTCTTGTAAACAGACGCCATGTTTAAAAAAAACCGTGGGCAATATTCTCCGGTGTGAGAGCCACAGTACTGGCTGATGTATGCAGCATGAGTGAACAGCGTTGCTGTTTAGCTTGTGACCACAGTATCGCCAAAAAATGTCAAAATAAATATATAACTGCTATTATTTAACGATGATAATATTACAGATGACCCCTGACTGTGATAATAGCAGGATTGTTGTGATAATTAGCGCTGTGGGAGGAGTGATGCTGAGGGACGGAGGGAGATAGCATAGTTTACCGACTGTGTGGCAACCTGTTATTGTCTGCATTCACCATACCAGCTCAGTGGTTCTCTATGGTGAACACAAATGTAGATATTTATATATAATGTGTGTATTAGTGTAATAACAGCAAAAGGATTATGTTGGGAGGAGCCATTTGAGTGACGGTGGTGGCGTTGTCTGCATGACTTGTCTGGCTGTGTGGAGGGTGGCCACTATACTCTTTGGGAACCTTACAAGCTTAGGTGTACAGTTACGGTGCATACAACATGTAGATATTTATATATAATGTGTGTATATAGTGTAGTAACACTGCAAACAGTATTGTTGAGGGAGAAATTTAGTACGTGTGATCTTGAATGAGTGAGGGAGGCAGCCACCAGCTGACTGTGTATAGCAACGACTCTTGGTGCCTGAACTAACTATATCAGATTAGTTGTACAGTTGTGTTGAAGAAAACGTCTAGATACTTATATATAACATCTGTATATAATGAATAAAATAAAAAACAGGATGGTGGGAGAAAGTGGGCGAGTGAGGCGGTGTTGAGGGAGTGGCAACGAGTAGCTGGCTGGTGTGTGGCAGTCATTCCTCGTTGCTTTTCGACTCTCAATACCAACTTAGTGGTTCGTTATTGTGAACAAAACATGCAGATACTGTACTTATATATAACCTGTGTATAGAGTGTAATAACAGCAAAACTATTTGTTTATTGTTTTATGAACATAATAATTGAATCACTAATATGTACACCATACTTTTGAGTATAGCGATGATTCACCCTTTTTTATTATATAAATATATCACAATACACACTATTGAGTAATATTACTGCAAAAAACTAAAAAAATAAATCAAGAGACATTGAAATAATTAGGTAATAATATCTTTGTGGCAACTCCCAGCTGTCGGCTCGAGTGATGCTGAACGCCGATGACGACCGCTCTGTCAACGCCCACATTTTGCCAGACTTCCTCGGCCTATTGCGCCCAAAATATGTCGCCTACAATTTTTTTATTATTTTTCCCATGCTCGGGGAACACAAATTAACATTTTTAGAAGAATAATAATTTTTTAGAAATTTTTTTCTTGTGCACAGGGGTGTAAATCTCCTCAGGACCCCTTAGCAGCTTAAGGGTTAAGAAATAAAATTTGTTTAGTATATCATCAGTGTTCTCATTAAATTGCTTCAGACTTATAGGCATATGATTTTGGATCATATAATGTGTTACATTTATTAACAATTGTGTTGCTGATCACTCTTCAGAATTATTTATGGATTTATTTTTATAAAGTAATAAATTTTTATAATTCATAGAATTATTTTTTCCGTGCTGAATAACCAGTAGTGTTCCAGTACATGTACTTAACTTTGAATGCATTGAATTTGGATTTATACTTTACTGCAGTTATTACACTATCAGAGGTGTGTAAAAGTGCATTTTAAATTCTCTAATGAATCTTTTCTGACTTGAAAATGTTCCATCAATGTTAATACTGCACTGCACCTGTATGTACTTATTATAAAGTCTGTTTTTCAATAGCTCTGTAGTTCAAATGCACACCTACAAAAAGCAAAAATTTAAAATCTAAAATAAAAAACAAAATTCCTAGGTTAGCTTATGTTAGTCCTAGATTATACAAGATTGGGCCTGGGTTAGGTTGAGTTCTTTCTTTCATTATTTTCCCTCCTATAAAGTGTCCCATTTTTAGAATACCTTTTCTGGTCTGGCACCCTCTGTGGCTGCCCCTCTGCTTAAGGGAATGATATACCAGTATTATATACCAGTAAATGAATAAGTTTTAGCGTAAACAAATACATTATTTACTTATGTATCGGTAACTTCTAACCCCCACTCGCCAATTTGATAATTTTTCTCATTTGTATATTTTTCTTCAGATGGTAGAGGACGTAAAGGCAGTTTTGTTGGAACAGCTCAGTATGTTTCTCCAGAAATGTTAGAATCAAAAAGTTGTGGTCGGGCATCAGATTTGTGGGCCCTTGGCTGCATCCTTTACCAGATGGTATCTGGTCTTCCACCATTTAGATCAAGGTATGTGCAGTGTTTGTGTTTGTATGTTTCTAAATATATAAACATGCATAAATATATAAATGTTGTATAAAACAAAAAATTTTTTAGTAATACGTTACCTGTCTTGACTAAAATTTACTAAAAATTACATGTATACCTATATGGAAATTGATAATGATTTTGAACAAATATAAGGTTGGTAAGTAAAATCTCTTTGGATACATTAGGTGATAGCAATCAATGGAAGGAAAATATAATTATGGCGCAAAAAGCTGCTGATATCGATTTGTCTATGAAAACATTCCCAAATTGCACAATGTTTCATGAGACCCTCTGGCTTTTAAAACATTCCCCTGGACTTCATAAATTCAGCCATGTGGTAATCCCAAAACTGCAATCATGCTTACGTCTAACCTTTACACCTCACAACTATTGTAACAATAACTAAATTCTTCCAGATTTTGATGGTTTCGGCCAGTTTGAGGTCCAGATTCTTGGGGTTACACTGTATATGCCGGTGAGCGTAGTAGACAGTAATAAACGTTTGGCATATGACTGTATCCTTGAGCATCTTTTTTTCCAAGACACACACTATTCATTTTTGGCCAAGTAAGCTTTCAACCCATGAAAGTTGGAAAACTAGGGTATTGATGAAGGGAGAGTATTTGAAACATGATATGGAAATACTATGCACAGTTTATAGCCCAAATGCCGTACTTCCTCATGGGAGTACACAGCTGAAGTTTCTCCAGGAGGCTCTATCACACGAACCTCTCACTGTTCAAGCAATTATCCCTCCCCATCCGCCCACCCAACCTCTTTCATATATTGTTCCAGTCTTCTCTTTCAAGATACTGAGTGTCTTACTGTACCATATGAATCTTTTATTTTACCATTGTACTCCCTAACATGTTCATACCACCTCAGTATATTACATTTCACTCGCCATACAACTCCATATTTCATTCCCAATCTTTCAATTTACAGGAGTGAATACTACATCTTCCAGAAGATATTAAAGCTGCATTACGAATTTCCTGAGGGATTCTGCGAAGAAGCTAGGGACTTGGTTGAGAAACTTTTGGTAATAATCTTGTATTTTGTTTACCTTAAATTTATCTTGTTACTTCTCTTCTTTTAATTATAAATGAAATTATGTTGTTATGAACAGTATATTATTAAGGCTTTAGTTTGTGCACAATGTAAATGAATAAGAAATGCATAATAAATTAATACATTTGATTATGGATAAGTTTGTTACCATAATTGGAAAAAAATGTTCCCAGTTCTAAGCTATCCCACTCTGTTGCTTTGTAGGGCAAGATCTTCCTTGCTGCCAGATAGGTTAAGCAACAGCTAGGGTACTTTAATGTTCTCAATGTTCAGCACCCATCAAGTGATTAACCATTTTTACTTGGAGCATGGGATGATATTGCTGCTGTGGAATCACTGGGAAGTACTCGATCCAGCCCAGAATGCAGATGGGAAAATGTGTAACATAATGCCAAAATTGCATCTTTGCACTGCCTGAGGTAAAGCTTGAGGAGTAGAAGAGCTCCCAGAACCCACTCTAGGTATATATCTGATATATCAACATTGTGGACTAGGGAAATTATTTATGGATCTGTCAACTAGCTCACATGGAGTTAATACTTTCAGCTCGCGGCGACAGATGTTGTGTCCATAATTAACTCTATGGATGTCCACTAGACACATTTTGCATCTAAAATGATAATATTTGTTAAAATTCCATTTATTGTTCGATTATTATGGGACTAGTTTTAAAATGTGTGCCTTTTGGATTATGAACATTGATACCAAAATGGACGATGAAACACAGAAAATTGAGGTCAGAACACTGGAAAGTATACCCACATTAGTGTATGCGCACGCTCCCGGGAAACACCAGGCCCACCTTGGGGTGGGCTGGGGCGCGCACGCCGGGCCATGCAAAGTGTTAATATACCCCAAAATATTTCTTCAACAAATAATAATATCCAAGAATCTTCTGGTCATCTTTCAAGGCAAAGAAAGAATTTAAGGGCTGCATTGGCAAAAACTATTACTGTAGTGTTTCTGGCAGTGTGCCGGGCTGGCTTCATTTGAAGCAAGAGAAGGATTTTATTTGTAGAAGAGCTCGGTTACTAGATGTTTTAATTTATAAATAAATCTTAAAGGTATTTTAACATTGTTAAAGTTCTTTTAAATGATAAAGGTAGTAGTATGTGTATAAGGAAAATTTGAGTTAACAAATGTACATCCTACAGATGAATGGAATTAGTATTAAAAGGGCAACTGCAAGTAGATGCACAGTACGATACTTTTGCAGAACTATGGTAATTTGGCAATATTCTTTGTCGATATCTTGGTGGCACGGTATGCAGAATATTTTCATATATTATGATAAATTAATACAACATCTAAACAAATTTTGGTAACTACTCGGTTCTTAAAGATAAATGTGCTTTAGTAAATAATTTTACAACTATTAAGGAGTCTTGATTGTTGTTGTCTTGCATATTCTGATGTTAAAGAAGGATTTAGCATCATTTCATTTTGACAGGTTATTGAAGCAGACCAAAGATTAGGGGCTCAAGACAGAGAAGGCTATCCAAGTATAAGAAGCCATCCTCTTTTCGCTAATCTAGATTTTGACTCTTTACATGAGATGACGCCTCCAAAAATTGCCCCGTTTATGCCACATGTTGACAATGAGGTAAGTAAAGTAGTCTTCGTCCCACTATTAATATTTCAGTCGGTTTGTGGTCCATAATATTCTAGAAGACCTCTTATAGCCATTAACATGATAGGTGAGATTGGTGTCTTGATTCCAGTATTTTGCAATAGTGTTTTATAAAGCCTCAAATTAAATTTTTTTTTCTGGGGGGGAGCCCCTGCGATTCCCGAAGCTAACGGACTGATATCCATTATAATATTAGTCTAGAGTATGAGTTAATTGGAGTTTTGAGCCAACAGAGAAATACCAGCCAGAACCTGGTTGCCTCAGAGAGACAAAGGGAGCAATGGCTTATGAAACACTACAGTATGAGAGTCTAGTCATGTCTGCCATCGACCGGGAGTATCACCCAGAAAGGTAGGAGGATCATTACAAACCCAACTGGTAAAACATTGCAACTCAAGACTGAACAGAGCTCAAAAACTCTCCCCAAGAAGAAACAAACAAGCAAGCATCCACTCAACCAGGCTTATCTTGCCTCTCTGAGGCAACCAGATTCTGGTTGCCTCAGAGGTTCTCATGGTTCCTGGTAGGCTCAAAACTCCAATTAACTGATGCTCTAGACTAATATAATGGATATTAGTCCATTTAGCTGCAGGGAGCCTCCGGGGCTTAACCCAGAAAGTGGCGTTTCATTACATTCAACGCTGTTTTGTTTTTAACGTTCTTGCTTGCTTGATTGAGAAATCCCCTTAATATGAATATTCTATATTATAGACAACATTCTGTAAGCCATACATTGTTTCTTTTTGCCACTCAGGTTGAATGGGAATTTAAAAACCAGCCTGGATTGGGACCAATTGAGATGAAATTAATACTTGGTCTTGATTTCAAAGATGAAGAGAAATCCAAGAATGACAAGGCTGGTGACAATGAAATCTCTAAGAAATCAGGTTTTTTCCCTCATAGTTTTCTATTTATTTGTTGAAATATCTTGTAACAATTTAAGTATTGATTACATTTGAAAAAATATATGTAGCCCCTTTCATATACAGGCAGTTCCAAACTTAAGTACTGGATGTATTTTGAAAGGGCATTCAAATTTGACTTGTTCGTATCTCGGAACCAGATTTTCCCTATATTTTAAGTACTCGCCTAGTTGTGCTTACGGGGGTTGAGCTTTGGCTCTTTAGTCCCGAGTGCAGTCCCTTAGTCTCTTAAGTGCAATGCAATGAATTGAAGGTTTCATTCTTTGACAACCAAAAATCAACATACCCCCAATGAATGTTGATTAGCATATGAATTTTTTAATATAAAACTCAAATTTTGTGTGCAAATAATTTAAGAAACATTGCTGTATAATTTACCTTGAACGATAGAATTGCCCTGCTTGTCTGATTTTATGCTTTTTAATGAGCAAACATTTATAATTATTAGAGAAGGCAGTAAAAGGTGATGATGCATAAGCACAAGTGCACCATCAACACACTTCTTATTATTGGCCATTATTGAAGTACTTTTCCTTGATAACAACTGAAATAGTGCATTAGTATAACTCCTTTGTAGTGTGGGGACCTCAAAACTGGTTCCTATAGAGGGATGAGGAGCTAAATTAGAAATTTAGAGGCCATTCCTAAAATCAGATGCTCATAAGTCTGGGACCCTTGTACAGAATTTAGTCTTTAAAATTTAAAATAATATATATGTATATGTGTATAAAATACATACACACGGCATATAAATAAATAACACATGTATAAATTTTGCAGTGAAAAAGAATATCGCAGATGTAAGTCAAGAAGAGTATATATTGCGGCTTGCTGTGCAAGAGCGGGAGAACAAATGGCACAAATTTGTGGAAGGCAACCTTATTCTGAAGCAGGGGCTCATGGATAAGCGAAAGGTGTGTAAGCAGTTATGATTTATAGATAGTCTTGGTCTCTGGTGGCAGAGATATGTTTATTGGTGATTATTGGGTATTTCCTGTTAGAATACATTGATTAGGTATCCATAGTAATTGATAAATTACAATTTGCCAATCAAACCAATTCTACAAACTCATTACGGAGAGCTCCCAACATGCCAAGAGCTTAAGGGTATCGGTGGTACTGGTGTGCGCCTTCACGTCTGTGGCAGTAAAATGCTGTGAAAAGTTAATGCCTGGACATACAGCTGATGGAAGGCAGTGTGTTGAGAAAACACAGGTGTATAGAAGTCTCGCTTAGGAAGTTTATTTTTTTTCCTGCCAGAAACAGATTGAAGACAGAGAAAACTTTCATTTCTCTGCGGAACATTTTACCCAAGAAAACCAAAGTTTCGTGCAAGCCAGGAGGATACTGTAACCTTTTACCACATCCTGGTAGCTGCTGAAGTATCAAATATAAAAATGTTTGAACAGAGTAGGGCTCAGTTCAGACACATGGTTCCTGCTATGAAAAGAGAACAATTTCTGGTCCCGCCTAGCTTTGCTGGAAAGTAGAAGTAACTGCAACCTTTGCAGTTGCAGAATTTGGCAGCTGATATGAACACAATTTGCCAAGAAGATGGGTTCAACAAAGTCCTTTCTTAACCTATATCGATGTCAAGCACTCACGGGATCGTAACCATACCAGACCCAACAAGGTAAGTGCAGGAGAGAAATTGGATGATGTCAGCACAAGGGGCTGTTAGAAAATAATTAATTAATTTTGTCAAAAATTATTTTTTGCCGACAATCTTGTATCAAGTTAGCTTATCGATGTTGTATGCTTTCAGGGCCTGTTTCCAAGAAGACGAATGTTTCTGTTGACAACTGGACCACACTTGTACTATGTAGATCCAGTTAATATGGTACTGAAGGGCCAAATTCCATGGAGTTCCTCGATCTGTCCTGATGCCAAGAACTTTAAGACATTTTTTGTCCATACGGTAATTAACATTACATTTACTTTATAGTTAATGGCACACCAAGGATAAACATAAAGAATTTATTAAGGTCTTGCAGCAATCCTTATAATTTTTATCCTGTGCCCATATTCATTATGGTTTTGAATCACCTGCATAAACAAGACTGAAAAATATCCTTGTATGGTGCATGTTAATTCTGATCCCTTGAAAGCAAGATGATTACTAAACACCCTCTTATTTGCACACATTCACTTCAACAGTGGTGATGTTATAAAAAATGTAACTACTATTAGGGGTTAAATCGCTAATCTACTTTCGGAGATTAGCGATTTTGAACAAATGAACATTTACATTTATATTTATATAATATATATATATATATATATATATATATATATATATATATATATATATATATATATATATATATATATATATATATATATATATATATATATATATATATATATATATATATATATATATATATATATATATATATATATATATATATATATATATATATATATATATATATATATATATATATATATATATATATATATATATATATATATATATATATATATATATATATATATATATATATATATATATATATATATATATATATATATATATATATATATATATATATATATATATATATATATATATATATATATATATATATATATATATATATATATATATATATATATATATATATATATATATATATATATATATATATATATATATATATATATATATATATATATATATATATATATATATATATATATATATATATATATATATATATATATATATATATATATATATATATATATATATATATATATATATATATATATATATATATATATATATATATATATATATATATATATATATATATATATATATATATATATATATATATATATATATATATATATATATATATATATATATATATATATATATATATATATATATATATATATATATATATATATATATATATATATATATATATATATATATATATATATATATATATATATATATATATATATATATATATATATATATATATATATATATATATATATATATATATATATATATATATATATATATATATATATATATATATATATATATGACAATGTCAGACCACGGAGGAAAAATGAAACAGGAAATTTCCTTAAGTACTTTCGTATATTAAATACATCTTCAGAAGGTGAATTCTGAAGATGTATTTAATATACGAAAGTACTTAAGGAAATTTCCTGTTTCATTTTTCCTCCGTGGTCTGACATTGTCACATTCTTAATCACGTGTTTATTTTCGTGATATACACACATATATATATATATATATATGTATATATATATATATATATATATATATATATATATATATATATATATATATATATATATATATATATATATATATATATATATATATATATATATATATATATATATATATATATATATATATATATATATATATATATATATATATATATATATATATATATATATATATATATATATATATATATATATATATATATATATATATATATATATATATATATATATATATATATATATATATATATATATATATATATATATAATAATAATAATAATTATAATATAATACACACATACATATACACCCACAGCCTCAAAGAAGGGAACACAGAGCATTCAGAGAAAAACTTGACATTTAACTCTGAATATGTATGAGTGTTTACTACTCCTACCACCCCTTTACATAGACAGATAATATATTATTTACATATACACATACTTGCATATATATATATTATAGGTGTATATCTTGTGAGAAAATCTAATAGTTAAAATTATATTACATGTTTTTGGTTTGGGTGAATTGACATAAGTAAAGCATAATAAATTCTGGTTTGAAGGCTTGGAATAAGATAATTATAAATTATAGTTCTTTCATTTATTCTAAAGTTATTCCATTCCATGAACTTAAGACATGTTCATTGAATGTCCCATTGAACAGGATCACAACAGTCAAAGCATTGAAATTTTGCACTGGTGCAGCTTAGATCTTTGGAACTATCTCTGCTAGGTCATACTGCTACTTGGGATACAATGGGAAAAGTTCATTTCAGCTTAGAATTAAAATAGCAATTTCATTCGTAAACACTAAAATCTGTTTAAAGTCTTACTTAGCATAAGAGAGCTTACTGGGGAGCCGGTCGGCCGAGTGGACAACACGCTGGACTTGTGATCCTGTGATCCTGTGGTCCTGGGTTCAATCCCAGGTGCCGGCGAGAAACGATCGGCAGAGTTTCTTTCACCCTATGCCCCTGTTACCTAGCAGTAAAATAGGTACCTGGGTGTTGGTCAGCTGTCACGGGCTGCTTCCTGGGGGTGGAGGCCTGGTCGAGGACCGGGCCGCAGGGACACTAAAAAGCCCCGAAATCATCTCAAGATAACCTCAAGATAGCATCACAATGGTCTGACCAAACTGCAAGCTTCCTGTCTGGCCACTTTCCCAAAGTGCCACCAGATTGTAGCACCCTTGCCAACACCAGGTCTCTGGGTTTGATCCCTATTGCATTTTTCCGACTTCTCCCATGGTAATTGTGCAGGCTGGTGACTGGATTAAGTCAAGTGCCTTGTTTTCATTCTTAGAAATCTATGCCTTTTGTGGAGTGGGCTCATATTTTATCCTAATTTAAGGCAGTACATATATTAGAAATGTTTATTACATGCATTATGTCCAGTTATCTGTATTTAATGCTTCAACAGCAAGTTCCTCCTATTAAGGTTTCCACTATATTTGTACAGTAGTTTGTAGTTGGTCTGCTTGAGGCCTAGATGTTTGTGCTGGTCACTGCTTCATGGAAACTTGGTTAGGTCCTGATGTTGGTGAGCTGTTTGTTTACCCCATAGGTCTGGCCTTGGCCAAGTTGTTTATGTTGGTGAGGGTTCTGCAGTGTGATGGCAATCAGGGCAAGAAACAAGGTGGGAAAGTAGTTTGGTACTGTTTTTTGGTTGGTCAGCGTGTTGTTTGGCAGTTTCTGTAATACCAAGAAGGGCTTGGAAATATTTCCAGTTCTCTATAATAAATTTGGGACGGATTGAGCTTTTTTTCCAGTGCCTTGGCACTTGTATGACCTCGGAGGTATGCTTAAATGATGCTTGCTGTGTCAGTGCAGAACGTCGCCCAACTGTATTATGAGTATCTCCAGTGGAACATTCAGTTTGCTTGCCTTAGGAAGCATCTAAACATCATACTCAGAACCCCTTTAACATTTATTCAATTGTCTGATTTTTCTTCCACAGCCGAACCGAACATATTACCTGGAAGAACCCGATGGTTATGCACTAAAATGGTGCGAGGCCATAAACGAGGTAAAGAACTTTTATTACCCAGAAAAAACGACGTGATTCTTAGTACTGTACTGGCTAACAACACTGCATTTGGGAGCAGCATGATTTTCACTAGGTAATATTATGTATGAACAGGCACTCAAGTAAGCTAGGAATTAGTCAAAGGTCATATAGAATGTACTGGTGAATGGAGAAGGTATATATAATAGTGTATTTAAGATGGTATAGTCAGAGCAGGACTCGAGACAAACACATCAATGACTTCAAGCTGATACTTTGCCTAAGCCAGTGGTTCTCATGATAGGGTTTCTAGAGATTAAAGTACTTAGTCATTCATTTTAAAGCTAATATAATGACAGTTGTTAGTAAATCACAGTAATTCCCAACACAGCCAAATAATATTGGGGACCCCGGATAGTTTTTGAATTTGTCTGCCACAAAGATGTAATAATGTACGTTCATATAATTGTTTTAAATTGGTTTTTAATACATGCTTTTAAATGCATTTCATATACTTATATAAATTGTGCAATCTTTTATTGAGTAATAAATTTTTAATGATTTTATTTAAAGCTATTGTCCGCTGGCAAGTGGGTATCCTGTACAGTATTTGGAAATAATGTATTGTTTATGATGCTGTAACATAAATTCCATATACTGGTCAGTATTGTCTTACTTTAAGATCCAAATTCATATTTTTGCAATTCTGTTTCAGATGTGTATCATTTAATATTTCACAGCAGAATAACATAGGGTAAATATATTGTCAATATAGCTGTACAACATAAAGTAAATGGGCTTAATTGCTTTGCTTAATTAATCAGCTTGCTACTTTTTATATATATATATAACACTCCTAATCAAGTGTTCATACACTCACATTATAAATTTTTCCTCTAATTTTTCCATATTTGTTGCACAAATATGGTTATTGAACAATTGAAATTGTATTATCATAAAATTATTGCTTTTTGAAATATAAGCATGTGAAAGTTTAACTACAAAGTGTGATCTTTGATCTTTTATTGTCCATATTTCTAATCAAAGCTGATGTAGGGAAGTAAGATACTAAAAGTATTAGTACTGTACTCTTATTCCATTCGTATGTGCATTAACCCCTGAGAAAATGATCTTTCTTCAGGTGACTTTGACCATGAGTAAGCAGCAAAGCAAAAGGCCTTGTGTGATAAATTCTATCACTTGTGTTTTGGTACAGAATTGATGAAATTCCATTTGTTTCTGCAGAATAGAAAGTCTACTAATTGTTTCCACAGATTAGAACCTCTTTTTAATTGCTTCCACTGAGTATGAATTATATTAATTGTGTCCACAGAAGGGAAAACTCTCTTAATTATTTCTTCAGAAACAAACTTACCTAACAGAACTAAGCTTTTGTGTTTGTGGAAGAATTGCCTTTTGGCAAACATAAAGCTATCAGTTCAGTTTTTTATGCCCATGACAAAGGTCAAACTTAGCATGGTTTTACTATCAAAATTTGAGAGTACTTGAGGGACACGGACCGCTAAAGGCCTTGAGAACAATTCTACTACACTGGTCCTTGGAAGGCTCCTAAAGTTACAACAGGTTGCCAGAAGAGTTTTCACCATTGGTAACAATCAAATATGTAAATACTGTCCACAAGGAAATCACAGTGGCGTGTTATATCGATGAAAAACATTTGGAGGCAATGGAGTGAGTGACTCGAACCCACATTTTGGTGAATCCCAGACACCTGGGATTATTTCATGTAAATGCTGTATTTGCATGGTTGGATTTAACTTAATTTTTTTTGTGATGCCTAAATTTTAGATACACATACACTAGGATATCACAAAAGCACAATACATATATCTTTGCAAAATTCATTGCAGCTGGATAGGTACTGACCTCCCGTTACTATTTACTATGGTGACGATTTATATAATATAATCTCTCTGATTATTTCATCAGTTCTGCACCATAACATGTCAGTCATGAGCCAAACAGGACCTATATTCTTGTTGTGCATTCAAAGTCAAATGTTGAATGAAAAAAAAAAAGTTTTCAGAACCTGTACTTGCCACAAAATTGTCTAACCAGGTTTAGATGTTCGAGTTATTGAAGACGAGTGATCACACTTTGAGGAATATTTGTAATATTTTTAGTTCATGATCTCTGCACATTAAACACGAATTGGGGTTGGGGTGATATGTATAGATCAAGAACAATATTGGCTTTTGTGGCATGGAAATTGTGATGAAGGCACTTGAAGTGACTGTTATAACTTAGAGAATTTTATTACAGTAAATGCTGTTGCTGTGTTATATACAGTATTACAGTTTTCAGTATTACAATACAGGCTGCTGTTGTTTTTTTTATATATTATCAATAACTGCTGTACTGTATTTATAGTTATGATTAAGCAAATATAATTGTGTATCCTCATCAAGGGGATGCCTTACGGATTTTATATTTTTTTGTTTTGTTCACAGAGGATATCTTGGGATTGCCTCTAAGGGCTCAATTTCAACTTTAACACTTACAGGTGGATATATCAAGTGGGACTACTGTTGAAATATGAGAATTAGCTCACTGGCTGCCATTTTGGAAACAAACATTTTCTTACAGTGAGATCTTCCTTGTAAATGTCATGACTTTGAAATCAAAACATTTCATAGAAACTTTGTAAAAACTTCCACAGTTCTACAACGAAACAGTGAGAACATATAAGTAATGAGATTCATTTTTATTAGTGTAATACAAGAAAATTTATAGCATCTTTAATTCATTTAAATTACACTTCTAAAATATACATTGATGTGTGTTAATTAACACCCTTAGAGATCAATATTGTTCAACTAGTATTAAAAGCAAGTACAGTACTCCGTTTATAAACAAAAAGCGTTCCTGCTTGTCTTTCTTGTACATTAAAATGTCATTGGCTTTCAACACTGTACCTAAATTACACCTTTAGTTAGTATACATTTTACAATGATTAATCTGAATCGTAAGACATGTAAATTTTGGTGGCACCTTACCCAAGTTTGCACACATTTCCCAGTGGCAGGGTAGTCTAGAGTTGTAGTGCCTGGGTAACCTCAGTTGAAGTTGCAATCCATAGGGTTTTTCACTTCAATTTTAATACGTCTATGCCCTGGGATTATTTTATATATTTTTTCATTAGCTTTTAAAAATAATTACATACAAATATTTTATTAGGGTGTCTTTTGTGATTAGATATATTTTCTCAACTATTTTTGAACCTCTGGTTGTCTAATATGTCTGGTGTCAAATTTACAACTCTTCTAAAAGTGTGTATACAGTAGTAGATTATACCAAAATCTCTCGGTGCATTTTCAAAGTTCAAGACTTTTAGTAACTTCTGTACTTTAAAAAAATACAACAAAATAATTCTAAGGGTATTTATTTGTTAGCTAAAAATTTAACAAACATAATTCCTTTGCACATAACATACTGTAAAAATTGGTTCTTATTTTAATACCAAGTTTGTCTTTCTTCTACTGATAAGTAAACTATGCTGTAGTCAATATTTTTTTACTGCTTCTTTATTTCCTGAAAAAAAATTTAATTTTGAAAATAAAATTGATTGAAAAAGTATAGGTCAGTTTATAGTATATAAGTTTTGGGCTGAACATTCATGTGTCTAGGTATATATTTATATCTTTGGACAACTATATTTTATATATAAAAAACATGTATAGTTAGAAATTAATGTAACAATGATATTTACAATATGTTTTGTCATTAACACTCGTACTGTGCAATGTCATCGTTAATTATGTTTAGTTCCTACAGTTATTTTTATTTTAATTGTAAAAATTTAATTCCAGATTTAAATTTTTCCAGTTTCCATTTCAACTAAATAATAGTTTCCTCATTTATTATAGTTAAATTGTTTGATATTTTTACTTGTGTATTTTAAGATCCACAAAATTCTAAGTCATATCTTTCGATTTTTGTTTCTAGCACCAGTTGTATTTGAATATGAACGCATTATTTTCTCAGTTTAATTTTTAATTTTTTTTTAATTTTAATAATAATGAAACCTACAGTAAATATATTATAAATATTTTTCTGGTATAGTTGGGATAATGCGTTCCAAACTATATACAGTATTTATTTCTGGTGCAAATTGCTATGTATAGTATACGTAATGTACAGACATGCACCTGTAATGTATAGTGCACTGTATTGTACTACCTGAGAACTGTCTAGCTTCTTTGGTGATAGTCTTTTTAAAGCAAATAATCTAATTTTTGGATTATTGAAATTTTAATGAAAAAGTTTGCACAGTATTGTGAAATATGTTTTACTGAAAAAAAGGTAGAATGCTTTTTGTTTCTTTGTAGTTTTGGTTTAATGATATTCTCAATTTGTTTGTTTTTCCTTTTAATTTCATGAAATCATAAAAATAATGAAACTATAGACTTTATCTGTAGGCTTTTTTTTTTTAATAGCTTGATAGTTTTGGGATATGTTGTAACTATTTGCTTATTCTTAACCACTTAAGTCTAACGAAGACAAAAGTCATACAGTGTAGACTGTGTGTATGTGGGCGTTGTGCATACTGTATTTGTTCCCACCGGAGTATTATGACGTGTACTGTACTTCCCAACATTAGTCCATATATCTGTTGGGTGTGTCTACAGCGTTCACAGTTGCTAGGGAGCATTCTGCACCCTGGTGATAGTGCTTAAAATAAAGCCTACTTTTCTTTTTTAGGGTGGTGGTTGTGTTTGATTTCTAAATGATATCAAGAAAATTTGTCTTGAGATATACTGTGGTAGGACATGTGGATACTTTCCTTGATTACATTGATAAAAATGTTCAATATCTTTTGATAGTAAATAAAGCTATATTTCTTATTATAACCAGGATATAATAGTCATAAAAGATTTTTTTTTTTTATGTATGTGCATAATTTTTTAGCTAAAGTACTGAAACATTTTGTTTGTCGAAACATGTTGCTTGCCGTGTAGCAGTTGTGACCGAGTTTACTGTGTGCTGTACTTGTATAGCCTGTAAGTTGTATGTAATGTTTAGTCAGTGGGGTAAATTTCTATTGTTTATGGAAATCAATGAATTAAATATAAATTTTTGCCAAGTATTTTGCTGTATCTCTGGATTAACTGTTTCCTACAGTCCATTTTTTGTTTATGAATGTTTATAATAATTTTAGTGCTGACATCATAGGTGTTGTCTTGTGTAAAATTAGATATTTATAAATTATTTGGCTTTTTGCACATAAAAAAGTCTGGAGTTTTGTTTCTTGTGCATAAAATGGACAAAAAATGAAGTATTTTCTTAAAATCTTTTGGTTATTGTATTCTAAAAATCTACTTAATTTTTGTACCAATCATAAGAGTATATAAAAAATAAAGCTGGTATGTTATCTCCGATTTTGACACTCATTATATTAATTATATGTCGAGTAAACCATCAACTTCTGTTTATAGAGTACAGTACATGTGTTAATTTTATGTAATTGTTGTATGTTTTGAATTTATAGCTTTATAAAACCAGTAAATTCACTCTATGTATTGACAAGGTATTAAGAAATTCCATACATACTGCTTGCAAAATATATGTACAATATTCATCATGTTGATTTACCCACACATTTCGAAAGCAGTCGTTCTTGCAGATATGTGTTTTTGAATACAGTATGGCCAAAAGGGTTCGATCAGTGATTCTGTAATGAATCTGCTCTGTATTTCTTTGATTTTCTTGATATGGAAGAAAGTTAAAAACATAACTCCACGCTTCATTTTACACTTTCAATGGGCATAACATATTTCACTAAATTACAAAATGCAAAGAGACAAATGCAGCAATATATATACTCTGTATATTCATGATGATAAGATAGGTGGTTACCCTGTTAACGGAGGCCAAGTAATCTGGTCCTGCATGCTTATTGCTCACTTGAAGAACAAACAACATGGTTCCATTCAAGATCATTTAATTTCTACACACACGATCAAACCATTTCCAAAATGTTCCTGGCCAGCAACACCAAAATATTAAACAGAAAGTAATATTATGAGGTCAGACATAGCAGAACACCGTCATATCTATTTATCAAACATGCTTCCAATAATCAACAACCAGCTTAAAACAAATACACTACACCCTTTAATTATCAAGAGAGAGAGAACTGCCAGTTTACACCTCAGTGTCCTAACCAACCAATGAGAATGCAGTACCATTTTATTTAGCTGCCTTGACAGGATATTCTTCTCTCTTTTCATCATAAACACCTGGAATATATATTGCTGTGTGGTTTCCTTTTGTTTTCACTTTTATTTTGCGATTAGGATACTAAGTTTTTACCTGAACTTACCTTAGGGTCATTAACACTAGCAGCTTTAATGTGGACAGGAAGCCCCCGTGAAATTAAATTTGAAGGTTAGTTTTTCAACTTTCTCTTTAAATAAAGAACCTACAAAGTTTGGAGAAGATTCGTTCTATAATTGTTGATCCAATTATTGGCCATATTCAAAACCATATATACATTGTATATACACACAGTACATGTGTGTGTGTACTCGTATACATACATATACTGACTGCATATCCTGCATCCTGATTTTTGTTTTTGTGTGTACACTTTACTGTGAATGACAGCCACACAGGATTTCTATAGGAAAACGATTACTATTTAAATGTAAAGAAGTCCTTATTGGAAAAAGCTTTTGGTAATTTCTTGAATTAAAACTAATATTGCATATATTATCCAATTGATGCTTATTGTGCATTTGTTCAAGTACTGTGTTCTGTCTCACATTTAAAATAGCTATGTTTCACATAATTACAGTTTTGAGGAGCATATGTTCCTCAAATATGTAAGTCAAGACTGAAGGGTGTTCCCCATAATTTAGTTACAAATTGCCTGCTATATGACAAACCTGTACTAAAATTTGTTACAGTAGTACAGTACAGTGTTTTTAGAGGTTGGGTTTGGAAGTTTATAATGTTCAATAGCTTCAGAACTAAATTAGCAAGATACTTAGGTGAATATATACGCTAATGACCTCATTGTATTTACACAGCTGGAGGTAGCAAGAGCTGTCGCCTCATTAACGGATGCAATAGTGACGCAGTATTCAGATGTACATTTCTCTTCACAGCACTGGTAGAAAAATATATTTTTTGCACTACTGGATGACCTGTAATGTATATACTTTTCTTTTGCTGTAGAACCATCAATCAAATGTGTTGCTCACTTAATGTTGTTAGTGGAAACATTACTGATCTTGGAAGCATTCGGTGAATATTACACAGCAGATTATCAGTTAAATGGAGTTGTGTTACTTCAACATAGTTGCCAGGATAATTCATGCCAAGTGATGATACTTGTGATGACCATATTTTATGTATGTATTGAGATGACTGCTGTGATGCACTGTAACAAATTGCTAATAGGATAAGTTGTTTAGGCCAGCTGTATATAATGTGTATGAACTCATTATTCTTTAGTGCATTCCGAGTACCTATCACTGAAAAAGGTGAGCTTACTATTAAATGCTTGCACAATGCATTACTGATAAGTCTGCTTCATCACTTGGCTGGACTCCTCTCCAGTTAATGCAGCAGAATGGGATGTGTAGCCCATTTTTGTTTTATTACTGTTTCCAATTCTTCATATGTTAAAGACCAGGATGTGGTGCTCTAAATGTTAACTTGTCCATCATATGTGAAATAGAAAAAAAATTGATTGAACGAAAGTGTTGGCAAATTTAGCAGTATCTCGTTAGTACTTTACTTACTATCCACTTAAAATGGAATTAATATAAGGGCATATACTGTGGAAAGTAAATAAACAATTAAGAAATGGCAAATTAGTATCGTCAAGCAATAAGGAGTTAAGATGGTAATGTAGACCAGTGGGTGGGAGAAACAGTGTGAATGAGCTTCAAGAAAACATCATTTTGTGGAACAAATTGCATAATTTGAATTCTCTCATAAGTGCTTCCAAGAGTAATATGTATACTGTCCATGTGATGAAATTTGTTTTGAAGTTAAGAATGGAATATTTTAACTTGATAGCATGTACTGCATAATGTCTTAGCAATGGGAATATTCTATAATAAAGAGAATAAAGAAATACATTTATTGCCATTTAGGTTGTGTCCTCCCATTCCTTAACTTTCAGAATGTTGTGCTTCTATGTAAATAAAACTGGCTCCAAATTTATTTGACTTGTGATACTTTTATCCTGCACATCATTGTACTGTGTTTTGCATGAAGATCAGGATGTTTTGCTCATTTAAATTTCAATCTACTGTAATTATTAAATGCTGTTGCTGATTTTGTCTACAATTTACAATATGGTAATAAGCTGTCTTAATGGTGTAATTTTTGAAATAATAGACACTTATTATAATCAAAAACATTAATTTGTAAATTTTATAAATATCAGATACTGATTTCATTGAATATACACCATTGTTAATTTAATTAATAATTAAAATGACTCGTTATCCTGAGAATACAGTAGGCCTTCATGCAATTTAGGAGAGGCCTTCCAGAAAAGCCTTGTGTCACACTAATTCATGGACCTCCCAAAGGCACCCTTTATACTAAAGAAAGAAACATTGTGGCAACAAGTATATTGTGTTAAATAGGTTTTTTTTTAGGAATAAATGACAGATGAGAGTAAACACCATTATTTTCTTTATTGGAGCATCTTTGGTTGCAGCAGAATTGATAAAACTTTTGAGAAGTTCCATGATGCATGAATATAATTTAAAAATGGGCAAAATATAGAAAATCAGCACCGTACAAAACACATTTGTGTTGGAGTTGGGTGGTGGTTATCTAGGTGCCACGTTGGCACCTTCCTTACAGCAATACTGCTTAGTGGGCCTTCTACCTAGCCCTTTGTTCAACATCCATCCTTTGTGTTGGTTTCCATTGGTGTTGTCATTTGTCTTCTTTTTAGATTCATCAGTTGCTGCCTATACTGTAGCCTTGGCAAAGCACCTCATTTGCTGAATGGATGAACCCTTGCCTGTTTTTTTCTGGGATCATTGTGCTCTGTCCCATGACCTGTGCTGCATGTTTTAGCACTTCTCAAACAGTTCGAGTTGGTGCTGTCTGTCTGTCAACCCTGTTTTTCATATTTTATTCCAAGGCCTATCTTTTCCAGATCCTACACATGATTTCCTCGAGTCAGCCTGGTGTTTGCTGCTTTGATGGCTTTCTTTGCCAATTTGTCCACAGCTGAGCTTCCAATTTGGAGCCTCTGGCAGCCTTGTTGGATGTCCTTTGGTGATGTTGCACATGGTCACTTGGGCCCTTTAGTGCTTAGCTGCCATTCTTTGCCCTGGGCCCCCTCCTCTCCTGTTGTTCTTTTTCCATGATTCAGCAGTCTGCTTTTTCTATATTTTGAAAATGTCAGCCTCTGCTACCAAGGTGCAATTGTGAGTAAGCTTTGGGAGCTTCTAAGGGATCCTCCTCAGAAATCATGTATTGAATGTAATAAAATGCCCTTTTCCAGTGGGCCCCATGAGCTCCCTGTCCTCACCCTCTTTCTTTCCTGTAATGTTATAAAGTTTCTCATAGAACAGCCCTAGTGGTGGAGCAGGCTAGCTGAGACCTCGGGTGATTTGGATTGCCATCTGGTGGCAGCCAGGACCTTTACAGTCAAGTTACTTACCTGCAGCAATGATTGTTCCCCATGCTTACTACCAGATGTCTAATTTCCTTTTTAAGAAGTCATCTTGTTGCAGTTATGCTTTCTGTTGGGTTTCCTCAGTTTTGTGATTTATCTACGATCTGCTCTCCTTGTTACCAAGAGTTCAGGTCAAATCTAATTCAGAATATTTCATAAACTATTGCTATTATTGTTTCCTCTTACTTTATCAACTATACTTAATTGCACAAAATGTACCAAGGTTAACATTAGACAAATCCAAATATTTCCAGAAAGAAAAAGCAGATGGTAATATCAATGATTATTTAATGCTTCCTAAAACACCACCTACATCAAACATAAGGTTAATGTTTAGTTCAGGCTATTATTTCTGTTATCAATCTAGCATTTACACAACTAAAATGGTAATATTTTAACCCTGTTTGTTTAAATTCTCCATGTGAAGGTAGCATGAAACTTGAAGAAGCTAAGAAACAGTCTCGCTTCTTGCAGGTCAGCATTTAATCCCCAGCATTCCAAGTGGTTGGGCATCATTCCTTTCCTAAATGCTTATCCTCATTTCCCTTTAAGTGCTACAGTCATAATAATTTAGCACTTTTTCCCAGTAATTACCTTACCATATATAACCTCTCTTGAACCATGACTTACATATTGCAATATATATTCTATTTTGCCTTTCAAGATGATGGTTGCCTTCCCATCACTAACCTCTTTACACATCTGAACAGTCCATCTGTGCATACTGAACAGATATACATCATACTCCTTCACATACATTGCTGCACAGTATTCTTCCATCCTGTTGAAACCCTATGTAATTTTCCCTTATTCATTTGAATATACAGTATAGTAAAAATGTTCAAGTATAAAATACTTTGACCATTACCTCACTGATGAAGTGACAGTAAAACTATTGTACCGTTTTTACACTTATTCAAGTGTTCACATTGTCTACAGTAGAATAATTGAAAATATTAACTGTTAAGTTTTATTTACAAGTCAGTTTACAAAATACATTCATGGTTTTTATATAATTATACAAACAGTAACTTTACTTTTTAGCTCTTTTACCCTCTCCCTTCTTTGGTTTTCCTTTTCCACGCAGAATTTTTAATCTTTTCATTTCTTCCTTAAAATCTTGGTGTTCATCTCGATACAATCCATACTGAAATGATGATAATGTTCAGAGTTTATGTGAATAATAGTTATGGCAAAGCCCTATTTATGCACAGAATTTCTTTAAAAGATATTTACAAAGTGTCTGCATAGTACATACAGTAAATCTCAAGCCAACTCTTAAATCTAATATACTGTATTATATGTTTTAATTATTATAGATTATAAGAAGCTGGTAAAAAGTACTAGAAATAATAATGAGATATGATTACTTTAATACTAAGAAAACGTACAGTACAGTAATAATAATTATGTTAGTAATGAAGTGAGAACTGTAGCCAGACACTAGTTACACGCCAGTACACACAGAAATCACAATAGCGTGATGCATCAATGAACAAATCCTCGTCACGGCCCTTGTGGATTTGTTACACGCCAGATTTGTCAAGCTATTGTACAGCAAAGAGGTGAGAAGCCATTGTCAACTGTTGAGCAGTAGTAGTGTAATCTATAGCTACATATTGGTCCATGTTGCTCAGGTTTGACTGAATGTAGACAAATTATGTGAGATCTGTTTCCATAGATTTGAGGTTTTCATGATCAATAGTGTCAAAAGATCTATAGTCTGGTCTATGGGTAGTCCAACTGGATATTCAGTGCCAAGAGCTAAACATATTAAGGCTAACATTTTCATAACATCCTTAGTGATCTTAAAATGGGCCTCAACCAAAATTGACATGGACTTTGTATATCATATTTTTCTTGGTATATATATATAGTGGTGGTACATGTGGAAGGTAGTATGTTTGTGGTATGTGGTAGCTTACATTAGTATTGTTGTGACAGTGGTGATAGAATGTAGTAGTAGTATTGTATGATGATGGTGAGTTGGTCAAATATTTTATTAATAAATCCCTAATAGCTTAACAATTAGGTCACTAGCAAAACTAAATACATAAAGATGATTTATATACAATGATAAAGCTAAATATTTTCACTGTAGCCGACTATAAAAGGTATTCCCAGGTCATCGTGTAGCAGGACACATTATCATTACCCATTTCCCACCTTTGTGAGGTTGGGAAGAAATTAGCCAGGAGAAAACTAAAAATGAGAAATAAAGTAAAAGAAAGTTAAATATATAACTCATTAAAAACATCAATCATTCATCTATTATATCTCTCAATACAAGAGCTAAAAAGAGTTCGGTAATTCATTTTCAATTTATTTTACCCACTGACTTGTTAACCCAAATAGGAATTCAAGTTAAAAGGTTATACAAACAAGAAACTTAAATAAATATGAGTGAGTGCTTGACTTTTGTCAAGTGAGAAACTAATCAATTTATATTTGTTAATTTTTTAATGTTTCTGGTAAAAAGGTTTACTAACTCAAATGGGGGATGGGTCCCACCTGATTCAGATTACCAAGAGTAGACAGCAATTAGTAAAGAATGATATAATAAATACAGGGCACTATGATGGATAGTTAATATAAGAAGTTTAGACTGATGTAATGAGCATAGGCTGCTGTAAGGGAAGGTTGTGATGGTGGTCATTAGCATTTGAGGTATAGTAGCAGTGTTGTAGTCTGGCCTGGTGAAGTGGAATTGTGGTAGTGGTATGACTGCATTGCAAAGATGGTGGTGTATTATAGTAAGTGTGGATGTGCTTGCTTATCTGGTTCATTTGAGTGTTTAGTTTTATTTACAGAGCAAGAAAATGGTTGTACAGTATTTACCTAACATTTGTTAAATTATTTACTTAAAAGTCAGTATACCATACCTTTCTGAGATTTTTCATTAAAATATAAGTTTCATTATGACGAGGGTAGTAGTCTGTAATCTCAGGCCGTAGGTCTAGTGGTTTCTCACTGAACATTTTTACCACACGCATTGACCTGGAAGTAATATTAGCTGTGAAATTTTAATATGTATTACAGGAAAGTCACATATACAATATATCTATTTATGTACTGTCAAAGTTCACATGCTGAATCATCTGCTCAAAAGGTAAGGTCAATACAACACCTTGAAAAAAAAATTATTACTCATCCTCTCTCAAAAAAGACAATAATAGTGCATTTACTTTACTAGCCTAATATCATTTTCCAATCATTTACCCACACTGTACCAATTGTTATATTTTTTTTATCAATATAACATGAATGGTTCTAACAAAATTTTTCCATATTTCCATTTCAATACGTGAACCTGGTCATTATATTATTGTAGTGAGGAACCTGTACCCTTGTCTAACTCAATATTTCCCAGAAACTTGGGAAATATTATTTTATCAACATTCACTACCTATATTACAGGACAGTATTTGGCATTCACCACAAAATAACTAAGAGCCACTTACGGAGCAGCAGTCGGTCGAACGACCTCCCCAAAGATGTGATTGCTGAGGCGGTTCATACGCTTGGCATAATTGGTTGTGTTTGTTGCTAGCCGTGCATAATTATATATTCCAGACACAACTGGTAATTTTGATGCCATCCTTCACCCACTGTAGGGATGTCACTTTGCCTTGAGTGCTGTACTGTAAATAGTATATTTATACATATAAATACAGTACATATACTATAGTAGTGCACAAAGTATTAAAACTAAATAATAATGAAAAAGCTTAGTAAAAATACTTGGATTAAGAATAAAGTTAAAATCTACACTATGAATCAAAAAAAGAAATCCACATAAAATATAGTACACTACTGTACATTGCTTTCCAGTATCCCTGTAACTTATGAATCATTTGAATAATGAACCCTAAACTAGACTAACAAAAATGGAAATATCAATCCAGTTCTCTGTGCTACAAGAGGGTAATTTAAGGAGAGACCCAGCAGGTAGGTCGACGAATATTGGGTACTGGGCCTTCTCGGGTAAGATACGTAGACAAGGCCTCCCTAAGGCCTCGTTCAAGTTAGGCATGTAATAGGTGGTGGGTGTGTTTTCCCAAGGCTAGTATAGGTACAAGAATGTAACAACTCTTGTATATATCTCAAAAAAAAAAAAAAAAGGTAACAGAAAACAGGATGGACAACATTTTATACTGGTAATGAAAATAAGCCTATTGTCTGCCTCTTGGTTGCAGGAAATATTGTTGGTAGAAGTCAAAGTAAAGAACTAATATATTCAAGTGCTTTATATTAGTACAGTATGAATAAATACAAGGTGTGTAAATATTTATGCATACATATCTGTATATACGTATATAGTTATACATAATGAACACCACCTTTGACACACAAATACAACCTGTTGGTACGAAAGACTAAATAAATAAATCGAGACACAATGAAAATAAATCGATAAAGTTATTCTCACGTGGCACTTCACTTCGTTTATACAAAAAAAAAAAAACCTTCTTTAGGCCACTACATTTAATAGGTAAACAGGGGAAGAAAATTATCAGGAGAAATTGCCAAGCCATTATGAATATATAGCACTTGGAAGGGATAAGGATTTGGGATGGGACGGTGGGAAGGAATGGTGGCCAACCACTTAGACAGTCGGGGATTGAACCTGCATGAAGGGAGACCATTGCCATCCAGCCCAAGTGGTTGGGCATCCTTTGAAGAAACATACTGCTAAAGCAGCATGTACATCGCCAAATATGACAAAGACCCACCGTGAGTTGTGTCTTGTCACTTTCACAGAAATGCAGTTGTGACTTGCTTAACTGTTTCAAGTGAACAGACTGTAAAACAAGGGATTAACATCTTACAACCGTCACGTTTCCATTATTTTACGAGTTCAAAGCATGAGGGAGGGGGAAAGGGGGCAGTCCTTTTGAGGACAGTATCTACATTTGAAAAAAAGGGTTTACTAACTTAATATGGGGATTATTTTACTACACTTAACCAAATAAAACCTAGTCTTGCCTAACCTAACCAAACTGGTCCAGGCATGAGTATCTAAAATAGATCCCAGGAGGCAAGCCGATCATTTCACACCCCTCGCACGGATTATATCAATGGATCATTAATATCCTCCAGAGGTTGGCGTATATTTAAAAACCATAATACCTATTATCGGACATAACGCTAATACTCTCTTCCAATACTTTTTATATCCTATTCAACCGGGTCCACCCTGACAAGTAGTTCGACGCTCAATATATTTAACCTCGTGCACAGTTCCCAATCTGTTCCGAGATACCAGTACTGTGTGGAGACCTCAATGACCATACTAATTAGTTAAGTAGTACACATGTTTAAGTAACAAACCCAGGTAACAACCAAATAATCAACAAGCCACAACAACTGTGGCAGAGCCTGTAACACTGACTTGTTCATGAACGCCACGGATACTAGACACGGTACAGACGGTTACAAGACACTCCGTACATTGACAACATCGCACACTAATATTTTTACCACTTCGGACACCAGCTTTGGACGTTTCGCATATGTGTACGTGTTTCATATTAAAACGACAATATAATGCTATTAACAATTAAAATCTTCTACTTAACAGGCATATAGTTATTAAATGAAGTTTAGTGATGTAATAGACATAATCCGGAGTTGGTAAGGACGCCGCCCGCCAGCGTAAACACAACACACCCGAATGCCCACAAACACGATACAACGCACAAAACACAACACTTCTGTCAGTTTTTGGGTAAACTCCTTTTAAATTTATTATGTGATAGTTATACTTGTATAAAATGATAATTATTATAGGTAAGCGCCTAATATTTAATATTAATCAATAAATAAGAAGTCAGAAGCCACACGCCTGTCTGTACATGTCTTTTGTGTAAAAGTATTTTGGGCGCTCATGTACTTGTGCGCTAGTTGGCGTTCACAACTGTTCTCGCCTACAAGCATTAGAATTAAACAAACGAATTTATTGTTTCATTTATATACAAGAAGAGAAGGCTACCCTTGAGTCTGTAATATTCATCTGATCACTGGTCTCCCATTTGGTCCTCATTGCTTTATCTTACTATTATTGAATGTCAATAACCGTATTATGCAATTTCAATTTCTTCTATTGCTTTCTTTATTATGCACCCCATACCCATCCCGTGGGCGGTGGTGTAAAGGATTACAGAGGCACATAATCGGTTCAGGAACTGATTCGTTTAGCTTAGCAAATAACAATGTTTGACGCTAGTTACAAAATTATTAATGTTGTATACACATGTACACACACTCATACATACATGTACATATATATATATATATATATATATATATATATATATATATATATATATATATATATATATATATATATATATATATATATATATATATATATATATATATATTTATATATATATATATATGCGAACAAGCCTGAATGGTCCCCAGGACTATATGCGAATGAAAACTCACACCCCAGAAGTGACTCGAACCCATACTCCCAGAAGCAACGCAACTGGTAACTACAGGGCGCCTTAATCCGCTTGACCATCACGGCCGTCAAAAGGAAGTGATAGCCGAGGCTATTTGAGCCACTTCCCCGACGGCAACTCGGATGGTAATCTTGGGCATAGCATTTCACCAAATCACCTCATTCTTTGGGGCACACGTGAGGAACACAAATGCGAACAAGCCTGAATGGTCCCCAGGACTATATGCGAATGAAAACTCACACCCCAGAAGTGACTCGAACCCATACTCCCAGAAGCAACGCAACTGGTAACTACAGGGCGCCTTAATCCGCTTGACCATCACGGCCGTCAAAAGGAAGTGATAGCCGAGGCTATTTGAGCCACTTCCCCGACGGCAACTCGGATGGTAATCTTGGGCATAGCATTTCACCAAATCACCTCATTCTTTGGGGCACACGTGAGGAACACAAATGCGAACAAGCCTGAATGGTCCCCAGGACTATATGCGAATGAAAACTCACACCCCAGAAGTGACTCGAACCCATACTGCCAGGAACAACGCAACTGGTATGTACAGGGACGCCTTAATCCGCTTGACCATCACGACCGGACAAAAGGAAGTGATAGCCGAGGCTATTTGAACCACTCCCCCGCCGGCACTCGGATGGTAATCTTGGGCATTCATATATATATATATATATATATATATATATATATATATATATATATATATATATATATATATATATTTATTATTTTCTGGTTTAGGGCTTCTATCCCTCTAACTATTTTCCTAACATCAGGGCTTAATTGGAATAGGAGTTCTCCAAAACTCATTTTCGTACTTTTGATAGTAGAGGGATAGAAGCCCTAAACCAGAAAATAATAAATACAGAATATGCGGTCATATTCAATGAAACATGTTTGAAAGAAAACCTGCTGCCAGTATACACCAATATATATATATATATATATATATATATATATATATATATATATATATATATATATATATATGTATATATATATATATATATATATATATATATATATATATATATATATATATATATATATATATATATACATATATAGAAAGCAATTGAATTGAATTGGTCTGATTAAGACTTTATGACCATGTAATCTATGTTTTGCTCCACTACTTACTGGTTGAGTATGGGGTGCATAACAAATAATAGCCTCCTTCGGGGGCGCCTTGTTTCTAAACGTGTTAGTCTTAAATCCTTTAATCTCAAATCTTGCTACAATGTACCTCTTAATATATGTATGTACTCTCGCAACCCAATGTACCTTCTTGTATATAAATAAATAGATTTCAACTGTAAGGGGGTATGGTTTGCACCTTGTTATTCTAATAATAGATAAATAATTCTAATAATGGAAGCGCTAATTATATGAAACAAGTGCCTTGTATTTATGCAGACGAGAACAACAGCGAACACAAACCAGCGCATATACGAACGGAATGGTTTGTATGTACAAACTTCTCAGTGAACGAAGTTGTTTCTAGCCCGGTATCCGAAATTGCAGTATACGACTTAACCAGTCCCCTCCTGGGTTCCTACAGTACTTACTGCTAGGCGAACATACGCATTGGGTGAAAGGAAATGTTCCCAACCATTTCTGTCCCGCCCGGGATTCGAATCTGGAATTCTTGATTGTACGCCGAGAACGAAACCGACTGTACTACCGGGAATACCAAATGTAGGCAACATGTTTGATGTCCTATAACCGGTCATATGAGTATGAATGAGGTCCCGGGCCATGCTAAATTTAATTATTTTATTATTAACTGAGTTGGTTAAATATATATTTTTTTAACGTTTCTGAGGGATAATAAACAAAAATTAGAGGAGTCCCGTAGTACAGTCAGGTGCGTTCTCGATGCACAATCGAGAATTCCGGGTCAGAATCCTGGGCGGGGCAGAAATGGTTGGGCACATTTCCTTTCACCTAATGCGTCTGTTTACCTAGCAGTAAGTAGGTGCTCAGGAGTTAGTCAGCTTGACTAACTGAGGAGTCACCTTGACTAACTTATAAAATTATAAAGCTTGTTGTGGGATTACATCAATACAATACAATACAATACAATACAATACAATTTTATTTAGGTAAGGTACATACATACAATAAATATTTACAAGGATTGTTTAACTTATAGGTATAGCTAGTACATACAATGCCTAAAGCCACTATTACGCAAAGCGTTTCGGGCATGATAAACTTAAATGACAAGCTTAATACTAATTGAGCATAATGAGTAGAATGAAAACAAGAAATGAAAACATAGATGAAAAAGCAGCACAAATACAATTATGTCGACAAACAGCGCTCTTTAAAGAAAAAAACAGACATTGGTTGACAATAGAAGGGTAAGGTAGGTTACAGGGAATTTATTAGGTATAGCTTCACTTTTAACTTAAACTGGTTGAGAGAGGTACAGTCTTTAACATGGTTGGGAAGGTCATTCCACATTCTGCGCCCCTTGATTTGTAGAGCATTTCTAGTTTGATTAAGTCGTACTCTAGGAATATCAAAACTGTATTTATTTCTGGTGTGATGCTCATGGGTTCTGATACAACCTTCTATGAAGGTTACATCCTGGGCGGGGTCAGTAATTCGACCTTGGGGGAAGGACCTCAATAAAAGCCTAACGTGTATGAATACACTCCGGCTTCCTGTACCCCGACACAGTGAGTTATTATTTAATTGAATCAATTATTGGAATTTGCCTTTTTGAATTTAGCGGGTGAGAGGAGAGGTGAGGATTTGGCAGTGGTTGTCGGGTGGGCGTCAGATGGCGGTGGCGTCCACAGTGATGGCGGAGACCCACACCATGACAGAAGGAGACGTGCCTCCCGCAGACCGCGACCATCAGCCGCATAAGGAGAAGGCCCTTTACACCCTCAAAGGTACAGCATGGGGCGTGTTCCAGCAGGTTATTGGTCCTGGCAGCGGCGGGGCCTAGGGAGAGGTTGGTGTCAGGGGGCTAATACATGACACCAGACCGCACATGCCATCAGGTGTTTGAGTATAGGATGTTATAATCATAAATACAAATGATAGGCTAGTTGAAAATGTAATTTATATAATTAGTTATTATTTCTGATATTTCCGTAAGATGACATCTCGATGTGTACCAATCATAAGGACCCTGGACCATATATATATAGTAGGCCTACTGCTGATGTTTGCAAGTTTGGTAAAATAAGTATATACTGTATATGTTTATTTAGTATACATATATTATTATTATTACTATTGAACAGCAACATTAAAATAAATTTTTTAGGTGGGTTACTGCAAAGATGGTGCTGTACTAAGACTTAGGCTTTAGCCACAAGAATAGAAAGTTGACCTGCCTTCAACCCTCATTATTACATTACAGTTATTTATAAATTACTTTGGTCACAAATTCCCTGTGGTTTTGGAAAGTGAGCCATACTGTAAAAACGTGCAACACTATCTGAGGAGTATTTAGGAAATGATAAGTTTTTGCCTAACTATGCATAGCACTATGAATGATGTGTGTGTCTGTCAAGTAAATGGATGGGTGACTGGACAGGGTAACTTTAGTAAACCTAACAAGGGAGCAATTCCTACGTTACCACCTCGTAGTGTTCTCTGGGTCGTGCTAATAATGGGCAACTTTTGCAACATTCCTAGGTAAATATTACATGTATGGTTAAATTGTACTCAAAATGGTTGACAAAGCTTGTTTTTCCATTGTCAAACCCAAGTACAGTATATTGTATTAGCTTAAGTTGGGCTTGGCTGGGTTGGGTCTGGTAAATTTAAAAAAAAGTTGGCAAACAGTATGTTACAAGATGTGACTTATCTGTACTATGTATGTGATTCAAATGCATGCAGAACATGCCCAATTCCAGTCTGATCCCAATATGGCATAACTAAACCCAACAGACAGATAGACCCTTCCTGATATTGCTATACCAGTGTAGGTTACACCATATGTTTTGCTGTTGTCAGGGACAGGAACACATCATGATATTTGGTGTCCCTAGCCAGTATAATAATAATAATAATTTTTATTTAGGTAAGGTACATACATAGAGATTTTACAAAGTTTGTTGGCTTTATAGATAGAGCTAGTACATACAATGCCTAAAGCCACTATTACGCAAAGCGTTTCGGGCAGATGACTATGATGTAATCCTCAGTACTTGAATACTCCCAGGTACCTATTAAATGCTAGGTGAAACAAGTCTACAGGGTTAAAGAAACATGTTTAGGTTAAAATGTTTGATGGCCACGACTAACACTGCAAACCAGGCATGACAGGGTGGATCTCATTGAAACTTTCAAAATACTGAACAAGTTAAAGAGGATGTTGATTTGGATATTTTCTTCAGAAGGTCTGATGTAACACAAACAAGGAGCAACAGTTTTAAGCTCAAGCCACAATGTAGGACAGAACAAGAGATGCTTTTTCACCCATAGGGTTATAAGCCCAGTAGTACAGTCGGGTTCATTACCGACGCATGATTGAGAATTCTGGATTCAAATCCCGGGTGGGACAGAAATGGTTGGGCACGTTCCCTTTCACCTAATGCATTAGTTCACCTAGCAGTAAGTAGGTACTAAGGAGTTAATCAGCTTGTAGGGGTTGCATCCTGGGCAGGGTCAGTAATTCATCCTGGGGGGAGAGGGCTCGATAAAAGTCTATTATGTATGAATACACTATGGCTTCCTGTACCCCCACACAATGAATTATGAAATTATAAACACATGATTATTCTGCACATCTGATGGTGCTACATAGCCTTACCAGCTTGGTGCCTTCTTTTGATAATTACTTACTTACAAACCCATGGATCCACCTACCCGCCAAAGCTGTAAATGCCAAAACACTGTTGGGTTTTAAAATACAACTGGAAAAGATATGGGCAAATGGAGCGGACCTTTGACAAGCCGTCGACTTCCTGTCTTCGTCGAGGTCACTAGTACTAATATTAGTGGCCCGAAGGTAAATGCAGATAAATTTGTCCTGATGATTTTTTTCAAGCTGGATTTTAAAGTTCAGCAGAGTTTTAACCAGTGTAAAGTATTAGCAATTATAATTACTAATGCCTTACACTAATTAAATAATTATTTATCAGTTCAGCAAGTTGTATATCAAATGTTTTAGGTTGATATGCACCATCGCATAGGGTACAGTCACCCATCCCCAGACATTAATGCTGAAAAGAACCCATAGTATATGCAACACTGCACAGCAGAAACCCTAAAATGCTCAGAACTCTTCAAATATACAGTATTGGAAAGAGTGTAGTTTACTATTAGAACAGTGATAGTGTGTAACGACCCACAGGAAGCACTTCATCTAGGCTAGTGAAGCAGTGGGGTGCTTTGGAGGATTAATTGCAGTGTGGTTGTGCTTGTGCTCGTTTCTGTAGTGCTGTGTATTCCAGTACGTGAGATCTAGTGAATGGTAATGTTTCTTTTTGTATCTTTAATTTTTTCTATACACTATTGCTTTTGTATTTTCTTGAGCTAATGCCTCCCAATCTCACAAGTTGAAAACTGGGCAATGATGTGATTAAAATTAGGTAATGGTAATGTCTTCTTACATAACATAGGATAAAAACCCACACTTGGCTGTTGAGATGCAAGTCTCGTCCTAACCTTGTACGCCCTAACCCTACAATACAGTACATGTACTGTACTCGCTTTGACAAAGCACTCAGGAGAGTGCAAAAGACTTGGTATAAATCTTTACATAACATTTACAAATACAAAAGTGTAGGTTTTTATCCAATGTGATTAAAATTTTGCATTTCATTGACAAAACAGATTTACTAGTTCAGTACTGCATTACTACTGCTTGGTTTTGTTTGATAGTAATAGTTTTTATAATTTCAGTTTTAAGTGCAGTACGAGAAGCTCAACTTACTCATGGATTACGACACAGTGATTACCAGCTGTATCGGCAGTATTGCAGCAGGCGAATACGTCGGTTACGCAAAAATCTTGATTTTATCCAGGGCGATAAAAAGAACTTTCGGAAGAAGATAGTAACAGTAGATGTCATTAAGGATGATAGGTGAGTTTGGCAAATTTTATGGAAGGATTTTTTTTTTTAATCCTTTTTTAATGTTTGGAATATACAGTTTGGCATGCTTGGCCAAAGGACTCTTGAAGTGTGCAAATTAAACTAGACTGCTATGGTTATATTTGGACTATATTTTAAGCAAATACTTTTTAATAAAATGTAAATATTCAAACTTGCAAGTTTACAAATTTCTTTTAATTTGTTCACCACCCATACAGGGTATGAGTATTTCATTACATTTATGCAACATGTTTGCATTTCTAGCTTTCACTTGTATCTTGTCCTACTTTCTCTCATTTTAAAGAGGCTGTCCTTGTCCACCTTGTCTATTCCCTTCATTATCTTATGTTATATATTGTGATTGTATCCCTCTCCAGTTATTCTATCCGTTAGGGTTGAGAGATCTAGTTCCAGCAGCTTATCCTTTTAGCTTAACCTTCTTAGTTCTGGCACCAATCTTGTTGCAAAGCACAGTACTTTTTTTTTTTTTTTTTTTTTTAGCAGGTGATTAAATGCATTAGACAAGATGGGGAAATAGGATTGTATGCAATTGACAGCCAGAGGGAGACACATAAGGGAAAAGATGGGAGACTGGCAAGAGCTAACTGGAATTCTCAACAAGGTATGGACGAGGAAGGTAAAAAAAAAAGGCATAAAGACAGCCTTGAAGGATGCAGCCTTGTTGTGGAAGCCTTCATCTCCAGGTTTTTAAGGGGGGGGGGGGGGGGGGGGTTTCCAACAATTAATGATAGATGGGGTACAATGTTGCTTGGAAAACAATGGAGATATTAGCGATGTATAAAATACATTTCAATTTAGCCATAGAGCATTAGATGCTTGTCTAACAGATGAACCAATATAAATGTGTAAAAGTACTTTAGCATAAGAAAATGGAATGAACTGGATGAGGTGGTATAGCAGTGAACTCCATCCACTACTTTGAAAGTTTAGGAGAAAGTAGGCCAGGAGCCACTGTATTAGATAACCAGTGGCTGGATAGATAATGTCTGAGTTGAAGCTCAATCTTGCAACTTCAGATAAGCAGTGATCACTATACACACTAACTCCTCTCATCTTGCTCGCCAAAGGAGCAACAAAGATATGGTTGAAACTTCAGTTCAGACAATAAAATGGGCTGTTTTTAGCTTGAATTGTGGTACAGTACTTGAGAAATGCAAATTAAATGTTTTAATTGTAATAATAACTCTATCTTGATTTTAAGTGAAAAATAATATGTTGCTTTTCAAATATCCACCAGGTTTCTCTATATTCCTCTTATGACAATAGAACGCTATTGGGCGTATGCAATGCAGTTAAAAGAGGAGAGCCAGCAAGATCCTCGGAAGAAGTTTTCCATGCGTAACAAACTTCGAAATGCTGCTAAATATGTAGCAAATTTTGAAAAACTTGTTGAGGTAAGTTTTTATATACAGTATGTAAAATATTGATGAATTTCTCATTTGTATTGTTTACATTTCACTCACTTGCACCTGACTCACTCACTCTTATTCACATACTCAACTGTCAGGCACTCTTATACTTGCACTCTCAAAACATTATTTAGTTGGCACTGGCAATACAGTCGTGGGTGTATAAGGACAAAACTTATTGGAATAGAAATTAACCATTGAGCTATTAAAAAAGGAATATTTATAATGTGAGGGTAATGAGCCAAACTTGAAAGCAGTGTAAGTTAATTTTGTACATGTACAGAGCTTAGGTCGCACGAGCCTCAGGAGGTGGACGTCCGAGCCCCGCACCTATGGGGTCCAGACAGACCGTCACAACCCCCTTTCACCCAAGGCCAGTTTCCTTCATGGCCCAGCAGAAAGAAGAGTAATAATTATTTATTACAATTTATTATAATAATAATAATTAACATAATTATTACTCTTCCTTCTGCTGGGTCATGAAGGAAGCCGGCCTTGGGTGAAAGGGGAGGGTGCTGTGACAATCTCTTGTCTGGAACCCATAGGTGAGGGGCTCAGGCAGCCCAAGTTCTTCTTTAGGAGGCTGAGGTTGTTCTTGCCCTTGCTTGAGTGGTTCTTCTCTGCCCCCAACCACTGCAATCTTCGAGTCCCTGTGCTTTTTTTTTTACCAACTTCCAGGTAAACACCGGAGCTGGAGCCCCTAGGGCAGTTCGTTGTTGCCTTCAACCTTGTTCTGACAGTTCCTGTGACTGCTCTGGAACCACTCGTATTGGCGTTTGCCTTTTCATTGGAGACTTTTGGTGCTGTGGAGAGGGGGGGGGACGTGCTACATGGGTTACAGCTTCATTCCCCATATTAACCTACCCTGGCTTTGTGCCCTGGAGAAGCCACTCCAGACTGATGGATGTCTACTACTAATATTACTACCACTACTACTGAGTATTTAAATGTACTGTACTGTAAATGGCAAATGCAGTGCTTTGCATCATTTTGATGCAAAGGAGTGACTTGAACCAGTTTCCTGGTGATCCCAGGCATCTGCCTTGGTGTGGAGTTCTAAGATAATATTTGTGTTAGAAAGAAAACAGAATGGGATATATTTATGGTTCAACTGGAAAGAGCAGATCATTATATATAAATAAAAAATTAAAAAAAAAAAAGGAAATAATTGTTAGCCTTGTTTACCCAAGAGAAGTTTGGACCAAAACAAGTGCAATAACTAAAAGGTTAATATTATGAACACTTTGGGAACGTCTTACCCTGGATTATCGGTGATTTTAAGAGATCACATGGCTTTTTTATTTTTTAAGTATATTTAGCACTTGCTGGTTGTACCTTTTTTCACAGTTTGTGCTTATTTTAACTGATCACTTTAACTATTAGAGGGCAAGGGCAACTCAACACAGCCATACCTTTATATTATGTATAGTGGAACTCCCTGCCAGCTATTAAGTGACCAGGTGTACATTTGCTCAAACAGCCTGAATTTCTGTATCTTTAGTGTTATCATCCAGCTTGGGTCCACAAAATATACCTTGGATCAATTTTATTAGTTTATGGTTAGGTATTTTTTTAGACTTGCACCAACAATGATTTACAAGTCAGATGACAGCCATTAATATATTAAAGATAAATTTCTCAAACTATATTGGATTTTATGCATTATCTGACATTAAAATAGAGGTAACTTAAGGCATAAATGACAAATAGGAAATAAAATTACTAGAATACTAATTAACAAATAGCTTTACTCTGTATACAACTGGGCAGTAATGCACGCTTCCACAATACTGACTAATCTCGTTTATCTGGATCATATGGGGCCCACCCCTCACCAGATCATGTGTGTTCATTTACATAACCTAATACAATACTAAAATTACTGGACATGAGCTTGGCAAGATTAGTTTTGACTGCCAGCTGCTGAAGCATTTCTGGTTGATGTGGTCAGATCTGCACTTAGTTTTTCACCGAGAGTTTTCCCCTTCACGTTTTTTGAGCTTTGCTTTAAACCTGGAAATCCAACCATCACTTGCTTTGAAATCTGGTATTTCAAGGCTGGCAGCAAACCTGCTTGTAGCATTTCTTATTTCTTCACTGCAAATTGTCATACCCACTGTGGTGCTGTGCAAACCACTTGTACAGCCTCATCCAACTGTGCCTTCTGTGCAGGCTTCAAAGTTTTTCTAGTACATCCTCTACTAGTGCATGCTCCCTCACTAGTAGCTATGTATTTCATATGATCAACTTTGTTTCCTTATACCAAAATCCTTGGCAACTCTTGGTTACTGGCCATTTTCACAACGTTCAATCACACGTAACTTTAATGGATAGCACAACTTTCTTCCTCATGACACCTCCAGGATAATTGCAGCTGCTTACATAGTCTTGGCAAATAATTATCATAGTTACTATGACAACAAAAAGGTTGAGACAATTTTTCACTAATGGAGCGACACTGGTATCACATGCAGGCAGAGAGCATGTTTAGGTTGACTGGGCCTGGATGAGTCAACTTGGAGCATTTTACGTAGGGCTGCCAGATGTAACAAAAATTACACTAATTTTGGCAGGGAAATATGCTCTGCAGCTTTTACAGTTTTTGAAAAGTTATTATTTACTATAATATTAGATTTCTTTATTTACTGTAATGAATGGTTTTAATAATTTTTTATAAAGTAATCACAGTAATCAAATCGTATAAACCTCCACATGCCTCTCGTTCCCCAAACTGTCCCTTTGAGCTATCCCCCCCATTACTTCCTACTCGGATACCTCTCATTCCCTGCATCTCCAGTGACTTCCATACAGGATTAATACAGTATAGCCTAATGCTATTCTTGGTAATCAGGCTAAATTACCAGTTACAGTATCCAGATTTCTGTCAGGATATGACAATGTTTGGCAGACAAATATCCAGACTCGATTTTAGCTGGATAACCCAAAGCCCAAATAAATGGGCTCTGGATAATTGAGCTCATACATTATAATCACTATGCTCAGACATGATTTATTGAGTCTGAGGAGCTTTGATTTTATATAACCTTAACCTAGAATTATCCCTTCACCTCACACCAAATACTGTAAATAAAAATAATTATTCTCTTCTACTTCAGGCTGGGCCAGCAACCTGTTCTCGCAAATTCGTAAAGTCAATATTGACTTATTAACTACGTGCATAGGTGATATACTAAACATAATAGATACCCTTAAAAAGATTCATAGAAAACACCGACCTTACCTAACCTTGTTAGTATCTTAAGATAAGCATCTTATTGCTTTGTAATTACAATTATTACTTAACCTATACCTATTATAGGTTAGGTAATAATTGTAATTACGAAGCAATAAGATGCTTATCTTAACATACTAAGTAGGTTAGGTAAGGTCGGTGTTTTCTATGAATCTTTTTAAGGGTATCTATTATGTTAAGTATGTCACCTATGCACATATTTAATAAGTCAATATTGACTTATTAAATTTGCGAGAACGGGTTGGGGCCAGACAAGGGTAAAACCCGCTAAATTAAATACTTTACATTTACTGGTATTGCCTTTGTGCCAATAGAATACTGATAGTACTGCGTGTGAATGAATACGCTTTTGAACACTATTTTTAGTACAACTGTTTGCTCAATCAACTACTGTATAGTTCTCAGGGTTGTAGTTTTCAGCGTTAATGTCAATATGTCCAGTGATTGTTTTCCAGATATGAATAATGGCATACTCTTGTTGGCTAAAACTCTCAGCTTGGGTGCCCTGATTGACAAAGCATTCTAAAGCACTTCTGGTCTTACTATGTTATTCACTGTATCTAAGATATCTAGTGTTAATTGAATTCTTGCCCCCTCCCCCCTTAATTGGAAACACCTGGTCTGCTTGAAACTCTGATCTCAAACCTAGTACAATATAATGATTCAAATGCCTACAGATACACACAACAGGTGACTACAACAATCTTTTTAACAAATGCACTATTTAAGAGGACTTGGCTGAATCCATGCAAATAGGCATTTCAAATGAGGTAGGGTACTGAGACTCCATGACACTTGTCATACATAATACAAGCATGAACATGAGTCAGTGAATCAGTCCTGATATTCCTTGGAAATAATGTAGTTCATGTATTTTAAATTGAAGAAACTGGTAATCCTAGAGTTAAATTGTTTGGGAGAAGTGTAATCTTTGAAAAAGTTTAATGTACCTTTATTGGCTTATGGAGTGAATGTTATTCTTGCAGTGTTTATAGTTTTAATGTGTGTGTGTATAGTGGGGCTAGTACTGTAATATTCAAATGCATGCTTGATGTGGAACTAGGTCTTGTTTTGATTTAGTGGAATAATTAGTGATCATATTACAATGTTTAATTGTTCAGGTTGAATATAAACATACTAGTTACTGTGATGTGTTGCAATGTGTCAGTGTGGGAAAATCTACTGTGACATGTTAAACGAGCCGTAGAATGGCTCCGTGTAATAATCCTTGATTATGGCAATTCAATATGGTTTCTTGACAGGAGAGTGGCGTGTGTGATGCAAGAACTCAGCTGGAGGTGCAGGGGTACTCGGCGTGGCTGCAGGGAACAGTTCTATTTGAACTGGCTGATTGGACTCATGAGTGGGCAAAGCCAGTAGAGTTCTTCAATAAAGCCTTGTAAGTGCCATAATTTTTGTTGATATATTAATAATACAGTAGCTGGGGGGGGGGGGGGGAGTCAACTCAGTTGACAGAAAAAAAGGGAGTACCAAATGAGTGGGTTTGAATCCTCCTCAAGGCTCCTACTGATTTTCTCATTGATACATCACGCTAATGTGATTTTTGTGCACTTGGTTGACGAGTTCTTTCTAATAAAGCTAATAATCTAAGCTATCTGATTGCAATAAAAAGTATTAAGAAAATATATAAGACATGATTAGTATCCGTAAAACTAATATGGGAGAAAACTATAAAAATGTTTGTGGTTTCTTACTGATTTTGTTTTCCCACCCACTCAAGATTTTTTTCAAGCATTACAAACATTTACTCATTATATAAATGCAGTACTGCTAAACCTCCGGCTCAGTTTTTAGTTCTTGCCTGTGTGTGTAAGTGCCGCATGAGGATAAATTTCAAACGGTTCGGTACAATACTGTTTGCTTTAAATTGCATCGATAATTATATTTTAATTACAACATGTAAAATACTGTAAAAATGATATACCATAATCATTGTTGCTGAGTAAATTGTCAGTGCAAGGATAATGCAACAAAGAATACATGGAAAATGATGCAGAATTTTTATCACCTTTCTCACATAATTGCATATGTTGATTGTTCATTAGAGTACTGGTAATTGGTTCAAAAATTAACCTTAGTCTACAGTGCAGGTCAGGCTTTATGGTGATAGATTGACCTGTGGAGCTTTTACAGACCTTATTGGTTATGGTTCACAGACTCACATGACCATTGCAGTCTGGATGATTATGTGCGTACTTGAGAACTGTTCACAGTTCTTGTGAATGCTCAATCTTTATTTTGGCACAAGATGCAAATGCCTGGCTGGTTAGGATGCCCCCTAGGTAATCCTAGTCTCAAAATCGGTTACAAGGGTAGAAAAACTCAAAGCTGCTCACAGATAAGCCACAAGTCCCAATTTCTAATTTATTTTAAATTGTTTGATAAATAGGTACACCATTCAACTGCTACAAGTTCTAATTTAGGTTACATTAGGTGGTGGTTGTGCGGTGATGGGCTCTCCAGGGCACCCAAAACTACTTTTTGCAGGGGGAAGGGGAGGGCCTGGGCGCTGAATCTAAACTGGATGCCCACATTCACCAAGTAGTAGTTTGTGAAGAAGTTGGCAAGTCATATTTCTGGGAAAACTAGTAGGGTAATGCTTTAGATGAGCTATGGAAAAGGAGAGCTCTAAACCTGCTAACTAATCACTAGTAGTTGTACCCACCTGTGCAAAAATATACTGTATATAATTGCACTGAGTACAATTGGTATCAGGCAATGCTAGAGAGCTAGGTATTCCTTCATTCCTATTGACATGGGGTATGCTCACATGTATAAGGTTGTGTACCTTTTCATATAAATGAATAAATCCATGTAAAACTCTAATTCTGCAAATTACATTATTTCTTCAGGGCGATCTATAGCAAGTTAACTAATGCTGTTTCGGAGGATGAGTCTGAGGTGTATGGAGGTCGGCTGCAAGAGCTGGAAGTCAAACTTAGGTTTTGCCGGCATCACTTGGGAGACAGGTCTGCCACAGATACCCTACTGGCTATGCGTGGCAATGAAGCTCTTGGTGACAAGTTAGATGTTAGTAATACTTTTTATTATAATGTTTGATATGTAATTAGATGTTTTGTAAAACATCAGTGTCCACGTTTGCCAAGCAAGTACTGTATAATACAAACTGTTTCGGAGAATGTTTTATTTATATTGTGTAGCATCGTGATTTATCTAGATTTTTAGTATTTGTTCTCCGATATACAATTTTGATGTATATTGCATGTGGCTAGGATGTATCATGATTAAAAGAAGGTAATATAATAATCTTCTGTAAGTATAACTCCATTGCATGTGTGAAAGTTGTCTAGAAGTAGCTCTGAGAATTCTATCTAAATGAACCTTCCCCCTTCCTTTCATGTGATTTGTGATATTTCAGCCTTTAGGCTGGGTGCTAGGGGTATGATGGTTATTCATTGTGTAATCTGGACTTTAGTAGATTTTCCTGGAGGGTAAATATTAGTGAAGATCTTGTATTTTATAAGCTTGAAGGTTTTAGGAACTTTTTAGCTTACATTCTGCACTGAAGTTATTTCTTATGTTTTGGAAATAGAATGGATTGATTGATTTACAAAGCTGTTAATTATTTTTACAGCTTATTTAATTCAGAGGAACCTCATTTAATGTTGGGGTTAGGCCCGTGATGGCCTTCACTTCAACTGAAATGATGTTAAGTGAAACTCAAAACCTCAGAGGTCCAGAGGTCGCGTGTATCATTACTGCCGAAATATCAGTAAGGGGTTGTGTTCCTAAGGTACTAAGAAAGGTGTTGTTGGGTAATTTTCCTCTTCTACACATTAGGGTATGGTTAAAAGAAGTAGTAAGGAAATGAAACAATGGCATGATTTAATTATAAACTTATAAAATGTTACATTCCAGATATAAAAATGTGAGAAAGAGAACAAAGGACTATGGTGAGTGGTGTAGTCGGTTTGGGATTATTCATCCGATTTAAAAATGGGCATAGGGTCATTTGGATCAAATGTAATGTCTTTTTTTTTTCTCTCTCTCTCTCTCTCTCTCTCTCCCCCCTGCTCATGACATCATTATTATTATTTTCTGTGTGTTCTTCCTCCTTGCCATTTTATTTTTTTGATCTCATCATGGCTGCCATCTTTTTTTCTTGCTCTTTTCATTTCTTGTTCTCATCATTGGCCGCCGTCTTTTCATTCTTTATCGTCGTCTTTATCTGTCCTAAAAGCAAAATAACCGAGGCGATGTTCAACATAGTTCACCTGTACATGGTTGTGTGTACAGTTAAGTAATTGCCTTTGTCATTAACATTTAAGACTTGCCAGGGTTTTTGGATTGTTTATATTTTTATAATATATTCCTTCTTTTTGTTTACTTGACAGAACCTGCTTGCATCAGCTCGAGAAAGACAGGCAGCTACCTTGAGCGAGGTGACCTGGAAGGGTCGCACTGTGGCTGTTAAACACGAGAAAGTAAGTATCTCTTATTGTAAAACGTTTAGGCATTCAAATATGTTATCCATAATTAAATGTGTGTTTCATAGGGGTATGATGTCCTTACATATATGATGTGATACTGGTTAAATGGTATCACATCATGCTTGTAGTTTACTTATAGATAAATATATGATTTAACTCTTGTGCAATGTTTGAGGTTACATGAGGAATTATTTGAAAGTGCACTGAAAAATAGTATACAAAACAAGGTTTGTCTTCTATACTGCTAAAAGCCATTATGCCCTAAGCATAGGAACAATATCACAAAAATTGTCACTTTTCAATATGGCAGATGTTTACTAGAGCCCTCATGTACAGAGTAGGAATTTCAAATGTTGCAAAGTTCCCAAAACATATTATGTGATGTGCACCAATGGTCGAACATCTTATGATGTCTTGCATGCCACTGGTTGAACATCATATGATGTCTTGTGCACAACTGGTTGAACATCAGGTGATATCTTGCGCACCACTGATTGAATGTCACACAAAATGCACAGGGCCAGGGATAACAATTGTGACCACTGTGGTGAATGTGCATTTTAATCTAATGTATTCAATGCCTGTTAAACAATTTTGCTACGGAAGTGGATCCAGAAGTGTGACACGCATAGAGGTTTCTTATTGCATATCGGAGTTCTATTTATCAGGTGCACTAGGATGGAAATGTAGAAGAGGTGATAAGTTCACTACAAATTTTGTGAAAGGTTATGGTAAAGTGGATTTGTTAAATCCTTTGAACAGGATTGGAACTGCCACTTTATAGTCATTATGTGCAAGTGTCATTATGAAGCAAGTGTGCAGAGTGTATCAAGCAAACTGAATAAGAACTTTTGAAGCGATGTGTGATGAACTAGAACAATGAATGGAGTGTGAAGGATTGGTTTTATATATAAATAATTTAAATCTTGATGCAAGTGGTTCTTTACATTATACAGGTATTAGTGGGAGCTTCAGCCAACTAGGTATTCAGCGTATTTATAGTGCATAGCATTAGAGCATAGTTTTTAAAGCTCCAGTATTTATTGGGTGGTGTTGCTGTTTTATGTATTGATGGAAAATTGATTGGGAATAACTAATTACAATACTACAGGTACATTAATTTTTTTTTTTTTTTTTTTTTTTTTTACATTTTTTAGGTTCGTCTATTTTTGCTCAATGAGGGTCTGATTCATGAAGAATTGGAGAAAATAAGTAGTGCAGATGAACGTGCCGAGATGTTAGACAAGCTGCTGATGGAGTGTAAGGATGCTATCCAGTTGGTGCGAGATGATTTAAAGAATGACCCTGTAAGAAGAAATTCATTCTCAGTTTCAGTGTATTGAAGAATTTTGTTTGAATATAAATTTTTAAGGAAATTAAATGATATCTTTCTAAATGATTTAAGCGTTGATAAGCTACATGTATTTAACTTAATTTTGGTCAGTTATTTGTTGGCAATTTTTATTTCCAGACCTTTAAACCCAGACAACTGTCCTCTGATGGCCCAGTTTCTCCTCTGCACTTCCTCCATACTTACTTGTCATATCACCGACTGAATCTTACTGTCCTGCGCAACGTTGCTCTTGTTGACACGTACCAGAAGATAGTCTCCGGGGAAATTGAGGTACGTCTTGGGTTTATATTTGCTTATCTCTGTGCTTGTGACTTTGCACGAACCTCATCTAATGCTTAAATTTTGCCACTTATTTAAATTCTATCCAGTTTTCTCATTTTTTATCATATGGAAGAGGAATAATTTATGTACCTGTTCATATAAAACTGCTATTGTATGGCTTAATATCTTTGCCAAGGAAAAATTTGTAATTTTTCCCCTCAAACTGATTTGATACATTAGAAATTTTTGCTCTAATTCACAATCACTTTGCAAATAAGCTGAAACAGTTTTCAACCACTTTTTTTTATTCAGAGAAAATAAATATAATATATATATATATTATATATATATATATATATATATATATATATATATATATATATATATATATATATATATATATATATATATATATATATATATATATATATATATATATATATATATATATATATATATATATATATTATATATATATATATATATATATATATATATATATATATATATATATATATATATATATATATATATATATAAATCAATTGCACACATTTTCATAAATGAAATTTTGGATGATATAATTTTTTTCATCTATACTGTACTCTAGAGCATTGCTTTCCTTCCATTCTAACACAATTCATAGCTATGACACAAAATATATCTTCAGAAACAAGTGTGTGAACAAGACATCGCTGAATGGTACAGAAGGGCAGGCTGCTATACTGTAGTGTTAATATTTTCTGTATTGCTAGCTATTTCTGAGAAAGGGAACTTAAGAGGTCTCCTTTTAGCCACTGAAAATTAAAATTAGTACAGTATGGTCCTGTGTAAAATTTTGCACTTGCACACACACAGACAATTTTTACATTTAAGGTTGAAGACGGGAAAAAGGCCCCCAAGTTACAAGACCTGGTTCGTTTGCAAGAAATTATAATTCAAAATCTGAAGGAAATAACTCATTTGGCTGGATTAGAAGATGACTTGCAGCTAAAACAAAGTATTGAGGGACAGATATTGGCCTACAAAGCACACAGGTAGGTAATAAACTGGTGTACAGTATTTTTCACATTTGTGCAAAACAGTAGATGATGAATTTAAATTGTTTTGCATTTTGTAAAATGGATAAAACTTTTAATTTCATGAAAATTTATATATTGAAAATACAGGGCTTGGGCTCGAGTCAACACTGGTACCTCTTATACAATGTTAGGGAAGCGGAACTACTTGTGGGTGTGTGAAATATGATGTACATTTGTAAGTTGCTTCTCAGTTTGGGGACGAATTAATCACCGTGTGACTTGACACAGCAGGTTAAGGGTACTTCAGTGGTTTCTTAAGGTATATTGTATGTGTGGGCAAGTGTAGTTTTGTACTGGTAGCATTGAAAAGTATCGGAGCATTATACTGGGAATTATACACTATAATTTTAAGAATTATTAGTGATTAGACATAGGGAGCAGATGTACTTGTACTTGAAAAATACAAAACACACAACCATAAAAGTCTTTTTGGAAATACAGGGTTGAAGAATTGAGCATATACATATACAGAATTGAGCACTGTTTCAATATACAGTGTATATATACATATATAATTATTATGTAATAGATTTTTTAAGGTTTTACACTTTTTTAATATTTTTACAGGTGTTACTTTGTTGCTGAGAGTTTTGTCAAGATGGAGAAATGGGCAGAGGCACTTGTTTTGTACGAGAGAACATTATCCCACATTAAAGCTGCAGACAAGAGTCAGATTGAGGTAAGAACTGAATTATGTTTTCAATATTTGTGTTAATTATACATATTTGTTAATTTAAATTCAAATTTTTATTCAGGTAAAAGTACATACATAGATGATGAGTTACAAACATATTGTTGGATTTATAGATAGAACTTGTACATACAATATCTAAAACCACTAATATGCATAGCGTTTCAGGCAAATTTTGGGCAAATACATTTATATCCTGAGCAGTAAATGAATATATTAAGCATTTGTTATAAGGATATAATGTTTTAGGATCTTTATTCTATTCCACAGCCGTCGATGATAAAAGGACTGGATAATCTGTCTGCGTTGGTAGATAGTAAAAAGTTTACTGCCCATGCACAAGCGATTCTTGCTTCAGAATCTTCAACTCCTAATGTGTCTAAGCTTTCAATAAAGGATAAGAAGGTAATTAGGGGTGTGCTTAATTTTTTTCTTTGTATCTCTGAACTCTTAATTTTCCACCCTAGGAGTAAAAGCAGAAATTATAATTTTGAGCAATGTGTGCTGTTTACAATAGTTATTTTTGCATACAGTTTGCCATATTACTGTATATGTAAAAAGGGCAATATTGTTGTGCATTAGGTACAGTACTTCATTACTCTCTTGTATTTGTTGGGTTTAAAATACTATTGGGATATTGGCTGCTTGATTTCAGCAGTCTGTATAGGGAATTAATGTATTGATATTAGAAATTGCACAGATCTGTTGCCCATTTTAAATTAAGTTGTATGTAGTTCAAAATCCTCAGTTTTTTTAAAATGCTTTTACTTATTGTTTGAAGTAATATATTATCAAACTGATGTGTTAAAGCAAAGATATTTTGATTTTGTTATCCAATTTGAATTTCTCTACTTGATCCTAATTTTTGGCAGATGCTTGTTGACCGTTTGGATGAATACATTGAAGACCCAAGTTTAACTTCGAACAATCCTTGTGTAGCTCAAGTGCCCTCGCCCATGACTTCTGTGCCATGCAAACCCTTGTTCTTTGATCTTGCTCTAAACCATGTTGAATTTCCGTCGCTTGAAGATAAAATAGAGAGCAAGAAGCAGGCAGCGGGAGCATCTGTTGGTGGCCTTACTGGCTTGGTTAAAGGTCTTTGGGGTGGCTGGGGAAGCAAAAACTGAAATTTTTATTGTAATACAAAACAAATACCTTTAATTGTTGCTAGTATTTTTAAGGGTACAATGAATGCTTTGGAGTTGTAGTGTAGTAATTGCTTGCTGGGTGAATGTTGTGTGTAATAAGTAAATTCATATTGTAGGTTAGGTGCAGATTGGCTCATTAAGATACGAAAGATATTGTTTATAACGTGCCTTCTGCTGGATTTTTTGTAACAAAAGTTGAGCTTGGCTAGGAATCCTATACTTCATCTTTTACTGGAAATAATACAAATGTTCACACTATTCTGGTACATTATTAAAAAAGAATGGTTAAGTAACCAAGGTGTAGTTTGCATTTAAAGTAATAAACATTTTCTTTAATAATTTTTCAAGGATTTATTGAAAAAAAATTATTAATTTATTAAAAAAATAAATCAGTGATAAGGTTTATGAAATATGATTTTGGCTGGATGGCCTAGCAAGGCTGATGGTATCTGTTGCATATATGTAAAGTTGTTTGAACATTGATACATTATATGGAATCTTCTGAAGCAAGTTTGAATATAGAAATTGTTAAACAATTTATTTAAGCAGTTGACACATTATTTTTCTCTGGCATATTTTTTTTGGAAAACAAATATTTGTCAAATTATGTTGAAATGTTAAATTGTTTATTAAATGATTTGGACCATTTATAAAGATACCTAAAAGCATTTTTTGTTTAATTTACCTTTATCATACGACTTCATATTAAAAAAAAGATGCATTGAATCCTAGGAAAAGGACTATTTGGTGCCTTCTTTTGATAATTTCCCAGTTTGATGCCTTCTATTGATAATTACTTAATTACTTTTGATAATACTATACTTATGTTGGGTTAGCAAGTTTAACGTGCATCAAAGACCTAGCTAATTTATCTTAGTGTGGAGGACTAGGCAGTCATACTGATGTGCTCTCTGATAATTCTTGAGAGTAAATGGAATGATTTCAAGACTGATAATTAAATTACATTGATATATTGTGGTGGTTCTCTGATGGCATGTAGGAGTTGAGGATTTAAGAGATAAGCGAGGGGTATCAAGTGGCACCAATCTTTCATTAAAATTCTCTCTGGGGGACAGGGAAGGTTGCTGTGGGTCGTTGCTGAGCCACAGCAACGCATGGCCGGGTATTACTAGTAATGATGATAACCATGGGATGTGAAGTTCCGAAGCTCATACACTGTTTAATAAATGTAAACAAAGCTGTCATGATTGAGGAAAGACGAACAGGTTGTGTGAATGCTTGATGAATCCTACCCTGGTTCTCAATTGCTGCTGGATGCATAATGAAGGAATAGTTCCTGAAAGCTATCAGAATATATACAGCTTTGCAGTATATATTGGTCTGCCCTCCCTACACACATTCATGGTTCACTGGTGTTAGCTTCTCTGCCTCCCTCATCCTGTTAGAACTCTGCCTAGACTAGCATTCTGCAGCCAGGTCCCACCCTCCACCAGGTTGAAATAGTATTGGCGACTCCCTAGGACCGTCCCTACAACATGTCGGTAAATTAACACTTAGAAGAGATATCAGGATAGGATATCCTGGATATGTCCAATGGACAGGATAATAACTGGTAAGTGGACAAGATAAGAGCTGGGATTAGAGGACAAACTAAAAGCTGGAATTCGAAGGATATAAGCTAGGATAAGATGGCAGAGTGAAGGAACGGTCCTCAGTTACTTGGACCATCGTAGTTGGCAGCAAGAAGCAAGTCCACCATTGTACTGACCAACTGAAGTAGCTGGGCCTAGCAACCGACAATTGGATTATACTCTGTTGTATAATACGTATGTTTTTAGAAGCTGGTTTTGTAATACTGTACCTCTTGAAGGTTACAGAAAGATCAGGGAAAATGATTCACAAGCTTGTTTTAAAGCATTTATTTACAAGAAAATACAAAACTATTCCATTGACAATTACGTCTTGTAGTGCTGAATTGTTTGTTTAAAGCTTTATCATATTACTGGTCACTACATCAATGATCGTTTTAATAATACACTCCTTTAATGATATCATACTAAAGTTTAGAGATATACCCACACACACACACACGCGCGCGCGCACACCCTCTTCAAGCTATTACTAGTAATGCTAGTACTAGTAATAGTACTAGTAACTAGCATATTCTACAGCTTTTGTCTCCAGTATGCTCGGTATGTCCACTCTGAGAGCTTTCAGTGCTCAATTCTCTACTAGATCAGTACATCCAAGTATATTGGGTAGACGAAGTGCACCTAAGCATTGGGAAGCCTAAGTGTACCCAAGCATTGAGTACCCGAAGGAGTAACTTATATAAATCGTCTTCATAAAGGCCCTGAACATAATGGCTTTTCCCAACATAATCTGGAGCCAAAAACAACTAATTTTGGGATCTGTCCACCCGCAAGGCTCCCCAAGTTGAATGTGCATGTTCCCTTTGACAGTAAAGAAAATATAAATATGTTTATTTTAATTAGTTGAGTAACAACAGTTGATCAGCGAAGTTGCAGAATCTGTGGTGAGAGTAATGGACACCGCCTTGACCACTATCTACGTGAATGTGAACACCTGAGAAACATCAGAATTATGTGTAGAATAATAAACCCCACATTGTTTGAGTTAGGAAAACACTATTTGTCAAATATTGATCCTGTTCTTAAAAGATTTCCCCATTTTGCACACGCAAGATAACGTAAGTTTTTAAGGGTTGATAGATATTAATCTTCTTGTTTCAGGAGCTGTTCACTTGAGATAGTTAAGCAAGTCTCAGCTGTGTCTGGGTACGAGTGATAGGATGAACAACCCAGCGGGTTTTCTTCCTGTTGGGGAGTGTTGTACATGCTGCTATGGCGGTATGTCCACTCACAAGACGAGTGGCGGTGCCCAATAAACTCGCCCCTCGGGGCAAAATTAAAAAAAGAATTATCATGCGGCTCTGGATACTATATTAGATGACATGTTGGCAATTATGATTCATTGACAAACATAACGCGTATTCCGAGTGGTCAAATGTAATGAGAAGATATATCACGCATACTGTGATTGGCCAAACACAATGCAAGGGTATATACCACGGAATATAAATGCTGGCTTCATAGCATGGGTCAAATACACCAAGACAGTGTACAAAACATAGTTTATATACGTAACGATTACAGTGATTGGTCGAATGTATTTAAGAGCGTATCACATAATTCGTCGAGACCAAAGCCTGTGCTCGTTTGTGAGAAAACACCATGAAATATAACGTTTAACATATGGAGGTAGTTGGCAGCAAAACAAGTTCAGGAAATTGTTATCGTCACAATATGGCAGTTTAACTGGCAATAATGTTACTGTTAACATGAAAAATACCAAATATTCGTTGAAGCGTAAAAATGTGTGCGTGTGTGTGTACTCACCTAGTTGTGCTTGCGGGGGTTGAGCTCTGGCTCTTTGGTCCCGCCTTTCAACTGTCAATCAACTGATGTATAGGTTCCTGAGCCTATTGGACTCTATCATATCTGTGTGTACTCACCTAGCTGTACTCACCTAGTTGTGCTTGCGGGGGTTGACCTTTAGCTCTTTGGTCCCGCCTCTCAACCGTCAATCAACAGGTGTACAGGTTCCTGAGCCTATTGGGCTCTATCATATCTACACTTGAAACTGTGTATGGAGTCAGCCTCCACCACTGTGTGTGTGTGTGTGTGTGTGTGTGTGTGTGTGTGTGTGTGTGTGTGTGTGTGTGTGTGTGTGTGTGTGTGTGTGTGTGTGGTGTGTGTGTGTGTGTGCGTGCGTGCGTGTGTGTGCGCATGCGTGTGTGTGCGCGTGCGTGTGTGTGCTCGTGCGTGTGTGTGAAGGTGTTCACATTCCCTATGAGCATGACAGAATAATGACACCCCCTCACATCTCAGCCACGCTGCTCATACACCACCTATACTATAATTAAGTAATTACCAACAACCACAACGACGATAACGATGTACAGACACACAAATAACAATAAACACAGTACTCGCGAACAATATAAACTTAAGCTCTAGACTAGGGCCTGAACCTCACTTATGATCTGAAGTTCCTTAGCCAGCCCGTGGCCTAAGATAGGCCGGAGACTGTATCGAACCGTCCTTGGATATATATATATATATATATATATATATATATATATATATATATATATATATATATATATATATATATATATATATATATTATACCCTCCCGCCTTATATATATATATATATATATATATATATATATATATATATATATATATATATATATATATATATATATATATATATATATATATATAAAACTTTAGAACACTTTCCCACCAGGAGACTCGAACCCTAGCCAGCACAGAAGCCTTCCAGCAACTGGCATAACAGGTACGCCTTAACCCACTCCACCACCTGCTCAGACCTCTGGGTGATCAGAGTGGGTTAAGGCGTACCTGTTATGCCAGTTGCTGGAAGGCTTCTGTGCTGGCTAGGGTTCGAGTCTCCTGGTGGGAAAGTGTTCTAAAGTTGTATACTTCACTCTCGTGTTTAGGAGAGTTGTGCCTTATATATATATATATATATATATATATATATATATATATATATATATATATATATATGTAATATATTACAATTCTCATTAATGTACATAAATTACATAGTACTGTAGTTTATTACGTTAGTGAGACCTTAAAGAGAAGGAAGGTACATCCAGAAAGATATATATAGCTAAGATGTAAACAAGACGTTAGACGTGAGAACGTAAGGTCCAGCAAGACAGACGTTTCGCTCATGAATTGGATATATAGACGGGGGAGAGCATCTGAATTACGACCCATTTAGACGAATAAGAACGATTTAGAAGGGAAGTCCCACTATTGGGTAAGAGAAAACGGAGAACCGTTCTCTTCTACGTGTCAAAGCGAGAGATATATTTGTTGAGGCGAGAGGGTAGAGGTGAACGCTCGTATAATTGCTCGGCGTGAAGCTTAATACAATGTAAAATAAGGTAGTTAGGCTAGACGTGGGTAGTAGGCCTATGGACAGTAGGTCTGTCATCTTTACTGGATACTTAGGTTGTCACAAGCCTCTTACTTTGTTGGTTACTAAGGCCACCACAGGCCCCCTGACCAACATGAATGCACACTGAGACGTTAGGCTCAATAGTTTCTGCTTACAAACCTTTGATTACAGCCATTACTAGTTTACTTACCAACCAACAAGTGCACATTAGTCTTCATCATACTGTACTTCAAAACTAAAGTTAACTCGGTATAAATGCTGAAAAAGTTGGGTATACCTCTCAGTGTACCTCAGTGTACCTGAGTATTGTGCTCCTGGCGGTCTGGGTTCGAGTCACTTCTGGGGTGTGGAGTTTTCAGTCTCATATATATATATATATATATATATATATATATATATATATATATATATATATATAAATATATATATGTATTTATATATATATATATATATATATATATATATATATATATATATATATATATATATATATATATATATATATGTATATGTATATATATATATATATATATACATATATATACATACATATATATACATATATATACATACATATACATACATATATATATATATATATATATATATATATATATATATATATATATATATATATATATACACATACATAATATAACATATCCCTTGGAGCCAATTAGTAGGCATCCATCAGTCTCAGGAGACTATCGAATTACGTACTCTCCAGGGCGCAAAGCCAGGGTTAATTGATACGGAGGAGAAGCTGTTACCCAAGCAGCAGGTCTCCCTCCCTGCAGGCAGCAGGGTAGGTTCTGAAGTATATTAGGTAATGCTACACTGAGGAATAGGTACTTCTACACTGAAGTGTACGTACTGCAACACCGAGGTGTAGGTACTGCAACACTAAGGTGTAGGTAAATAACAATAAGAAAAACATGGATAATAATTATAATTGATAACGTAGACATATAAAATGAAGTGTTGAAACATCTTATTGATATAAGATGCTCACGCAGTATACTTCCCAAGACCAAACACTCAGACACCCAACTTCATTATCTCCGAGTATGTACACACGAGACCACAATGTGCCAATTGTTTCTTAATTCAACTTTTATATTACTGAATTTCTTCTGAATTTCACTCAACCATCTAAAATATGCCTGAAGAGTCCATGGTCTACGTAGCAGAACGACATTCTCGTACTTTTGTGGCCTGGGTTCCAGTCTCCAATGTTTTAAGAGAATGAAAGTAAGCTTACACTACGCTATGACCAGGAAGACGCTTGTGAGAGGACCCGCTGTAGTGCTCTGAAGATCTTCATCCCCAGTGTGGCGGGCTTAGTGTCTTGGTGGAACGTGACTTTTGTTTGTCCTAATGCGGCCTGAAGCGAAGCAGGGTATGGATTACCTGTAAAATATATTGTATATTGTATATTATATATATATATATATATATATATATATATATATATATATATATATATATATATATATATATATATATATATATATATATATATATATAGTATTGACAGATACGTATTGCAAGATCATAACAAACACATTTCCATCTGGGTTGATAAATGACTCGTTTCACTAAAAACATGAAATATTTCAAGTGTTTTGTTTATGAAGTGTTTACTGGACATATATATATATATATATATATATATATATATATATATATATATATATATATATATATATATATATATATATATATATATATCTCAGCACTATATATATCAGCACTCACAAGTTTGACCACCACAGCTGGACCCTCCAGGCTTGTGCTGCTTATAGAGGGTTGGAGTAGCACTGGCGCTAAAGTTCATAGAAGTCTGTCAGCATTACGAAGATAGTAGTGCTTGTCGTCCGGACCATGGTGATGACGTAGATGGTCCGAGGGGCCGTGTCCCTTGTGTGCAGAAGGAACTGTTGGTCAAAAGTCTTGTCGCACTGCCCCTGGACATATGATCCGTCGGTCTCTCAAACATTTGACTGGTTACCACTAGTGCTCATGTTGTACTTTCCGACACGAGTGTCTTGGCGATGTACAGTTCTCTAGTATTCACAGTAAAACACTTCACAGCCCGTGCTAGGAAGTATGTTTTTTCCTACGTGGTCCAGAGAGGCGTGTGTGTGTGTGTACAAAGCAGGTAGAGGTAGGTTGACCGAGTAACAGGCTGCAACACATGGAAAGGGACGATGGTGTGATCTAGGATAGAGGAAAACTGACGTTTCTCGTCAACAGGTAGTGTGTGCGCGTGTATGTACATGTGTGTGCACATTTGTATATACATATGTGTGCACGTGTGAGTGTATTTACATATGTGTGTACGTGCGTCCCTGCGAGAGCGGCCGGAATAGGTGGAAGAGCGTATCGCTCCTCCCATCTTCGCTAGAGTAGGACGACAGGCTGAAGGCTGTTCAAACTGGTATCCGTCGAATCGCTCTCCTGACTCGTCTGTCGAGACGGAGGGCTGCGAGACGATCCAGTTACGAAGTAGGAATCAGTTTTGCTTCTCTGCAACTGATAGCCACACTCTGTGGCGCCACTCGACCACTGACGCTCTCCCCGGCGCTCTCTCCCTGAAGAGTTAGGACTATGCATGTGTTTGTGGAACCGTCTGTTTATATGGGGACTCCGGGGAGTCTCTATCACGGTGGGGGTTCGGACAGGACTTTGAGCGTGTCTGCTGAGTTGTGGACTGCCTGATTCTCCTTTTGTTTTCCGCGAGGAGTTCCGCTGGACAATGCAAGGGCTGTTGTCACGCCCGCGGTGTTGTGATGTCTCAAGGACAGGAGAGGCTTTGGCACCATTGAATCCAGTTTGGTCTTGCGCGTGTGTGGTCTGCTGGGGTTGATGGTGGAGGTGGCCGTTCCTTACTCTGCTGTCTTGAGTCGAGTTAGGAATGGTGTCTGACACCTGCTTTGAAGCTTTTGCTTGTACCAGCTTAATCGTTATGGCAGTAAGTTCCTCATACTGTTTTCGCATTGCTTCTGCTCTTTTATTTTGTTCTTGTGAAGATTGTAGAGGTCGAGCGGAGCGCCGTGCTTGAGGTTCTTGGTCTCCGATATATTCTCTTTGTAAGGGATCATCCTTGGCTCGCTCCTCGTCTTCGCCAAGATTTCTGGAGGACAGTGAACGCTCCAGCCACTCGTGTATTCGCTGTCTCTTAGCGATTCGATCCACCGTGGTCTCAATTCCATGCGCCTTCAAGGTACGCAGCACCCGATCCTTCTCCCTGGGACAAGAATGCGCAGAGAAGGTCGAGTAGCAGACACTCTGACCGTCGACGTCTCCAATATCACGTCGTGGGAGTTTAAGGAGCCACTTGTCGTCCATATACTTGTACACTTCGCGCACCGACGCCCGCTTCTCCGGCTTAGGCTCCAAGAGGCGCTTAAAGAGTCTCAAGAGCCGAGAGGTGAAGTTGGTGAAGCGCTTGGGAGTACGCAGCGTACGACGCTTGCGCCAGTTGATGTAGTCAGCGTAGTTGGGGTCCGTCAGGTCTGCCTTCTGCCACGGCAGCTGACCCGTCAGCAACACGTAGATGAGAATGCCCAGCTGCCACACGTCCTGCGGGAAGAGTCTGGGTGAGACCGGTCTTAAATGAACATTAAGAGAAAGCATAACTGCCTGTTATAAAGTATTATTATTATGATGGATGAAGACAAAGACCTCATAGCTCTCACAAGTACAAACACAATGTTTTTGTGTATGTGTATGTGTATAATAGTGAACAATATTAGTAGCATAGTTTAAAATGTAACATTAATAATAACAGTTTAGAAGATAGCAATAATAGCAGCATTTTTATAAACAGGGTATGATAATATTTGTATTACAATAATGATAAGACAGTTTTATCAATACAAGATGAGTGAGTGTGGCACTGGATTGTTCCTGATACACGGTGTGGTGCTCGGCCACACTGAAGAGTTCAGTCCACTGGCTCACAGAGCCAGTGGACTGTCTGGAGACGCTGGGAGAGAGAGAGAGAGAGAGAGAGAGAGAGAGAGAGAGAGAGAGAGAGAGAGAGAGAGAGAGAGAGAGAGAGAGAGAGAGAGAGAGAGAGAGAGAGAGAAGGGGGAAGGGGTAGGTGTCATAACCACACCTAACTTGGTAGTGAAGACCCGGTGGGAACTCTGGTCCTTTCCTTAAAAGTGTTGATGCTACCATAACAAAAGATCACAACATCCAGTCAAGATATCTGCCGGACCTGGCGACAGGTCTTAAGACTCGCGTCGGCCTTAAGCCTAGTACTAGGCCAGTGCAAGGTTTAGGACCAGAACTAGACAATTCCCAGCAAATTACACTTCAAGTGTTCCCGAAAGCCTCGTCTACTGCAGTTGTTTTATAAAGCTGAAGACTGAAGCTTAGCGTTTTGTGAGGTAAACTATTAGGCATGATAATTATGAGAAGAAAGTACTACACCTATAGAACACTTGGAAGGGATATGAGGACGAGAATTTGGAACAATGAGATTGAATAAAATAGTGTTCAAGCATTTGAGTCCTGCAAGAAGCGAGGCCGTCGCTGTACCGATGTGAGGTACTTTGTTGCAAAGGTTGATTATTCATTGGGAGATTAATGCCTTATACTTGTCGCCAGGTCTGCAAGATAGCATGGCTGACTTGAGGGTGTGTCGTCTTGTTTGTGAAACACTATATAATGATATGATCAAGAGTTTACAATTCCAAAATCATAAATTTTGATCACAGAGACCTGGTTGACACAATTTTGATTTCCTGGCATTTGAATCGATATAATTTATGGATGATCTTGGTCGTCCTGCGTAGAATTCTTTCTGGGGAAGCAAAGTCTTCTTGATGGGCAGTCTTTCTCTTCGTTTTACTAGAGGGGCTTCATGTGTTATATCATCTTCCTCAGGACACATTCAGAAGAGTATACAGTACACTCATTCTATAGTCCGGAGACCAAAACAGAACAGCATAATCTGAATGGGACCTAACAAGGATTAGATAAAACTGAAGGAAAACACTGGATACTTATAACTAATAATTATATAAATCTCGGTATTCTGTCTCCTATGTCTATCATTAATACATTGAAATTTGTTGGCATAAGTTCCTTACTAATCACGACCCTCAGATTATTCGGATTTCAACTAATTTCTAGCAACTATAATATGATCTCTGGATGAGGAACCCTACCTTTGCCTACTGTATACTGCAGTCATGCAACGATATTATCGGCCGTTCTCTTTGATGTCAACAGCAAATTTGCTAATTTTGTTGCTCAATCCTGCGTTTACGTCGTTTATATATGTATGGTAAACAGCGAAAGTCCCAGGACATAGTCTTGTGTCATTACACTTTATTTAATTTTAATAAACGAAACATTCAAGGAAATGTGAAATTAGTTAGGTAGGCCTATGCTTTAAATCGAAAGAGACTTGCGCAAAGGATAAAACAATGCAGGACATAGGAGAGAGGGAGCATGGTAGTGCAGGGAGGTTACCTGTGAGGTATCGGCGTGGAAGCCTTCATTTTGAACGGCATCCACGATCTCAGGCGGAGCATAAGGCAGCCAGACGGTTCTCTTCTTCAGCAGTGTCCCCTTCTTGCGCGTGGATCCGAAGTCGCATAGCTTGACGTGGCTGAAGTCGCTTTTAAAGATCAAAATGTTGTCCATGTTCATGTCTCGGTGCACCAGGTCCTTGGAGTGCATGAAGTCAAGAGCGGAGGCCAGCTGGAGAGCGATTCTTTTGGTATTGATCTCCCCGAGGCCCACATCGCAGAGGTTGGTAGTAAGGTCCCCGAACGGTGCGTACTCTTGGGCGAAAACATAGTACTCGCCCGCCTCGAAGGCTACGTCGTAAGCGTTGAGTATGTTGAGGTGCGGGCTGAGGTAGTAGTTGTAGTGGAACTCTCTGAAGAAGTCGAGACGAGAGGTGGAGTCCCTGTGCATGGCCTTCAGAACCACCTCATGTCGAGTCCTGCGGTGCTCCACTAGCAACAAGCGTCCCCGCCAACCTTCTTGAATCACGTGGAGGACTTCATACTCGTCTTCCAGCTGGATCTGAAATAAAATATAAACATATTCAGGCAAGACGGCAAGGAACCTCAGTGATGTAAACATAAATATAACAAATTAAATTTCTTCAACCAGTGTTCAGTCTAAACATATACTGGCACTAGAGTAGGTACTCGGTGCTTGGGTTCCTTGTCCGTTTTTTCTCCCGTCCATTCTTCCTCCCACCCATTCTCCTATTCTCCCATTCTCTCTCCCAGTAGGCAAAACATGTTCGAGAGTTTTGAATTAATAAGAATTATCGAAGTTGAATTGACAATGAATCGACGTTATCATAGTCGAAATTAAATTTCTTCCCTTATTATGCACCCCATACCCATCCCATGGGCGGTGGTGGAAAGGGTTACAGACGCACATAATTGGTTCAGGAACTGAACCCCCTAGTTCATTTATCTAAGCAAGTGACAATCTTTTGAAGCTAGTTATATAATTATTAATGTTATATACACAAATACATTATATATATATATATATATATATATATATATATATATATATATATATATATATATATATATACACATCATATACACATCTATAATCTTTTCATATCACAAGTGATTCAACAAGAGGCTCGCTACAGTCACTCTACAAGGCACTTTACATCTATAGTGAGTCACACAGTTACTAGTCTTGCTCCACACCCACCCAACTGGGCGGCAGCTTTATAAGCATGTGCAGGCTGCACCTGCAGTAAGCAAATTTTGGATACTTCGCTAAGATTCCTGGCAGCACATCGTCGAAAGCAGACGAGAATTCGGTTGGGAAGCACACTACGGATAATAAAGCCCACATTTCATAGTTCACACTAATCGTCGGTTATCTCAATAAGAGCCAACTCTACTTTAGGAACGGATATGGGGATCGACTCCTACCACTCTATAACACTCACCAAATCTCACTCTCTGGCTCCTCATAGAGCTATCTCGCTCCCTGGCTCCCCACAAGACAATCATAATCGAGATAAATGTACAAATGTGCGGTATTTCCAGCCAGTTCTCCTCGAGGACAACGCTTCTCTGACGTCTGGTGATGTCTGGCGGCGTTAGGTGGCGCTTCGTTGCGTCTGATGGAATGTTTCAGCGTGTGCTGTCGTGTGGCGTCGTGTGGCGTCGTGTGGCGGCGTGTGGCGGCGTATGGCGGCGTGTGGCGTCGTGTGGCGGCGTGTGGCGGCGTGTGGCGTCGTATGGCGGCGTGTGGCGTCGTGTAGCGGCGTGTAGCGGAGTGTGACGGCGTGTGGCGTCGTGTAGCGGCGTGTGGCGGCGTGTGGCGGTGTGTGGCGTCGTGTGACGGCGTGTGGCGTCGTGTAGCGGCGTGTGACGGCGTGTGGCGGCGTGTGGCGGCGTGTGGCGGCATGTAGCGGCGTGTAGCGTCGTGTAGCGGCGTGTGGCGGCGTGTAGCGGCGTGTGACGGCGTGTGGCGTCGTGTAGCGGCGTGTGACGGCGTGTGGCGTCGTGTAGCGGCGTGTGGCGGCGTGTGGCGTCGTTTAGCGGCGTTTATCGGCTTCGCGTGGGACGGTGTGTGTGTGGCGGCATGAATGACTCTCTAACCTCCCAACTCCCCCCCCCCCTCATCCCCCAACATGCCCCCCCTTCCCTGCTACAATACTGCCATGCACCACAATTCTGTCTAGTCACGAGAGATTACTATTCTCCCCTCTTCCACTACCCCCACCACTCTTCAGTCATGTAAGTGATTCATTAACAGTAATCCTCTCCACCCTCTTAACCAGCCGCCATTCATTCATTCTCATAATCTGTCTCTATCTATCCGCCTCCACCTCCTCCCACCCGTTGGGAATGATTCGTCATGTGTCTCGCTTGCAAGGTTGTGGGGGTTGAACATGCTCTCTTCCTCCCCACCCCCACCTCCTCCTCATCCTCCTACGCTCTCTGATCAATGAATGATTGGATTTGCACTATGTACCTTTCTCCCACCCTCAACCCTCCCTGGCAGTATCTGCCACCTTTGTCTTTTTCCTCTGTTTTACTCTACCCCTTTTTTTCTGACTCTCTCATCTTCATGTCACTACCCCATCTATATTATTGACGTATACTGGGGGTAGGGGGGAGTCCTTTCTCTCTCTGGTCATTATCACTCATCATGATCCCTCCCAATTCTGCACTCCTCATTTCCTCCTCTCATCCGTACCTCACTTCTCTCTCTCCCCCTCCCTCACCTCTCACTCCCCTACCTCTCCCTCACCCTTGGCTACTATAGAGAGAGAGGGGCGCATGACACTGGGTAGTGCCTGGCCGCGTTCGCGATCAATAACAAGCCATGCACTCGCCTCCTGGGCTCAGCCAACCCCACCTTTGTGATCAGACTGCACAAGGCCAATCATTGCTATCTAAGCCTGCTTATATCACATGACGTTTGTAAAGATTATTGACTCAATGTTGCCAATAATTCTTGAAAATTATATATTATATATATATATATATATATATATATATATATATATATATATATATATATATATATATATATATATATATATATATATATATATATATATATATATATATATATATATATATATTTACTGTCTACCTGTCTACGACTGTTCTGGCTCTATGTATTCTCGTAATATGTTCCTTATTCCAAAGTGGCGCCAGGTCGGCACGGCCGCCCAAGTCTTCAATGGTGCATCCTTATGAGGTCGACCCGGTCACTGCCGGGTTTCCCATCTAGTCAATTTATGAACAAATAGAAGGGGTATCTGGCAGTGCCTGCATCTGTCTTCCGTTCTCTCTCACTTCCCCTCTTTCTCTCCCACCTACATGGCGTAGGTGGGAGAGAAAGAGGGGTATGGAGATATTTTTAAGTTAAAGAAGGCTTCTATAGATTGTAATGTTGAATTAACAGTTTTAAAGCTTGGAAATATAACGAGTGATATACGATCAAATTGTATATTATACTTCCATAATGCCCAATGCCATTAACAGATTTAATTACCTGTACATACATTTTGACTCTAACGGGAATTGAACCCGGAACCCCAAACTTAATAGACGGATTTTATAACCGCTGTGCCATGGCCATCACACTCATACAGATTCAAGAACTATCATTGAAACCAAGAAACAAAAGCAGTTACCTGGCAACACTCAGATGTGAAGGTCGTCGGATACTTATCAACTGGGTGCCAAGTGATGTAGGAATATCAGGGAATATATGTACGTTGCAGATGAAGGTGCAAAATTTGCATAACAATGAGAAGGAATGTAGATATTTACATTCCAGAGAGTGTAGCATTGATTAGGAAAATATTTAGAGATAGATTAATGGAGAGGCTGTATATATAGTGACCGTAACGCAGCAGACGTAACACCAGGATCTATGTGTTGGTACAAGAATTTAATCAACTATGAATCACTTATTTTAATGAAAAACGATATAGAAAACAGAAGTGAACTTACATCCCATCAGATGAAGAACTTACATCCCATCAGATGAAGAACTTACATCCCATCAGATGAAGAACTTACATCCCATCAGATGAAGAACTTACATCCCATCAGATGAAGAACTTACATCCCATCAGATGAAGAACTTACATCCCATCAGATGAAGAACTTACATCCCATCAGATGAAGAACTTACATCCCATCAGATGAAGAACTTACATACCTTCAGAAGTGAACTTACATCCCGTCATTTCCCATGAACATGGGTATCCGTGTGCATGGAAAATAGGCTTACAAGTTCCAAAAGATGAGGAGAAATGTCAGCACTGTGGAGAAATGCCCGACTCACCACTGGAACATTATCTCATACAATGCACAGGAACAAACGAAATAAGGTGTCAACAGAGATTTATCAATGCAGAAAAAGTGACTTAACTCATTGGGCATAATAATCCTACTGAAGTCAACCTTAGAGTCATAAATACTCATCCACCGCCTAAGTAAGACAGAAACGAGTAACACTTAGTGGACCAGTAAGGTAACACTTAGTGGGCCAGTAAGAGGCTTTGGGCACAGGCAGGATGATCCCTGCAAAAAAACAACAAATAAACGAACAATCAAACAACCATACATACATTAATGTATATACATACATTAATTTTCTACGTTCATAATACATACATTTTCCAGGAAACACTGTGGGCAATGATATATGAATTTATGACTATTTTCAAAATGTTTGATATAATGCTTGAATGAAAATGAACTTATTTCAAAGCTCATTTTAGATATTTTTTCACTGTACCAGTTTCTCTTTAAAATTAATATGCACACACCCACATATACACAGGCATAGAAGAGGGTCAGAAAAATAGTATCTGAATGTTGCTGTTGCTGTTTTAGATTTAGCTACTCTGAACGAAATGTCATTGTAGCACGGGCTATAGTACTATTTAAAATATTGAGATAACAGCAGAGGAAGTAATGAGGCAACTATCTTGAGGTTATCTTGAGATGATTTCGGGGCTTAGTGTCCCCGCGGCTCGGTTCTCGACCAGGCCTCCAACCCCAGGAAGCAGCCCGTGACAGCTGACTAACTCCCAGGTAGCTATTTACTGCTAGGTAACAGGGGCATCAGGATGAAAGAAACTCTGCCCATTGTTTCTCGCCGGCGCCTGGGATCAAACCCGGGACCAAAAGATCACGCGTCCAGTGTTTTGTCCGCTCAGCCACCGGCTCCCTCTGATATAATTAACATAAATGAAACGAAGGCAGTGGGGACCAGATAATATATCCCCCCCCCCCCATGGACGTTAGAAGAAGCTGCACAGATCCTCAATATACCTCTGACTCTGGTCCTTAAGGATTCACTTGCGAATGGGGGAGTTGTCCAGCTGCTGCAAGATGACAAATGTAATAATTATCTGTGAGTGTTTCCCGGAGAGGACAGTCATTGGTGTGGGAGGTCATTAATGGGTAAGATCATGGGTCATTAATTGGGATAAGTCATTAATAGCGACCATAAAGTGGGGGTCGTAAAAGGATATCTAAGGCTTAAGTTATCAGTGGGAAGGTCATCTAAGGAAGAATTCATTTAAGAGGGAGAAAGAGGTCATCTAATGGAGAGGTCATCTATAGAAGAGGTTATCTAAGATAGAAATTAGCTGTGGGAGAGACCATAAGAGGAAGATATTATCACTGGGAATGGTTATCAACAGGCGAGGTCATCAAGGGGGGTCAAGAAGTTACCAATAGGAGAAAAAATCAGCATCGGGCGGAGTGGTAATAATCAACGGACGAGGTTATCAATGGGAAACACCACCATCAACGACCAAGCTAGTCATCAACGTCCTCGAGGAGGTCAAGGGAGCGAGTACATCAACGAAACAATTTATAAATGGGGATTTGAAAGGTGCAGAAATACTCACAACAGGAAAGAGAGAGAGAGAGAGAGAGAGAGAGAGAGAGAGAGAGAGAGAGAGAGAGAGAGAGAGAGAGAGAGAGAGAGAGAGAGAGAGAGAGAGAGAGAGAGAGAAAGAGAGATAGAGAGGGCCCTCTGGCGGAGGACGGGGCGCTTCCATTCACTCCTCTTTGTGAATGAAATGCCGTGACTTGGTCAGCTTTAAACCAGACACAGCCGGGAAGTCCCCCCCTTAGAGTGGGAGGGAAGGAGGGGGGAAATGGGAGAAGGGGGAGGATGAGGGAAGGGGGAAGGGGAAGGCTGGGGGAAGGAGAAATAGGGAAAGGATGGGGAATTAGGATGGAGAGATAGTGAGTAGGTGGAGTACCAGCAAAGAGAGGGAGAGAGCGAGGGAGGGAAGGGAAGGGAGGGAGAGAGGAAGAGAGAGAGAAGAGGGCTCGCTGGCATGGGACATGAGCCAGGAACGAGAGCTGCAGGTCACACCCTTGCATTACAGCCAACACCTTCTACACCCACACCCACGTACACCACCCACACACACCACCCACCCACAACACCCACCAACACCACCCACACCTACGTACACCACCTACATCCATTCACAGCACCCATACCACCCGCAAATACCCACAGCACCTACACCCACCCACACTCGCCCACACACACATATATATTTTCCGGAAAACGTTCTATGAGAAGAAAAAGGGAGTTACTGAGGCCGACGCTCTCCCTGTAATTACCTACAGTCAAGTATACACCAACAAACAGGCAATACAAGAGGGGAGGGGGGGGGGGGGAAGAGAGCAGAGGAGAGTGAAAAACACAAAAAAGGAAAGATCCGTATCAACTAAAGAAGAGACTTAACAGTAGACATAACACCTTGTGTTACAACAGCAGCAAATGTAAATAGAATAACATCAGCAACATACTCAGAACTGTCGAACATCAGAACAACCTTCAGGAACCTTAATAGGGGGGCATTTACAACACTACACCACCTACGTAAGAAGAGTCTTAAAGTATGCAGCCCCATCGTGGCGCTCCATGACTTAAACTGCACAAGGAAACACGATAAGGTATAAAGGTTTGCAACGAGGCTCGTTTCAGAATTTAATGGGATGGTGTACAAGTAACACAAAGGCTGAAAAGCTCCACTCTCAATGTCGAGAGTGGAGAAAAAAATGAGAGAGGAGACATAATAGAGACATACAAAATACTTAAGAGAATTGACATGGTGAAAAAGGAGGAAATGTTTCCAAGTGAATACCAATAGAACAAGAGGGCATAGATGAACCATACAGAAGTGAGATAACATTTTTTTTGACGTAAGAGCAGGAGGAACATAATTGAACTACAGAAGGTCATAAAGAAGCCAACTCCATCTATAGTTTCAAAAGCAAATATGATCTAGGAAATATAGGTTGTGTTATTGAATTAGAGCTACTGGCAAAAATAGGTGAGTACACATATGCGTACACACACACACACACACACACACACACACACACACACACACACACACTCCCATCACTCTCTCGCCTCCCTTACCCTCCCTCTCTTCTCCTTCCCCCCTCACTTTCCCCGCCCCCTACCTCTCACCGCCTACACACACATTCAGGGAAAAATGTCGAGAATGTCGGAATATTGAGGTCAGGGGAAGGGATAGGAACTGGAGATAGTGGGAACTGGGAATATATATATATATATATATATATATATATATATATATATATATATATATATATATATATATATATATATATATATATATATATATATATATGCAATTGACGATCACAAAACACTGATCATTTTATGCGGAAAATCCACAGAGAAATATGAAATGAGGTGAACGTTTCGGCTTTGTTAAAGCCTTTGTCAACACCAGACTGACCAACACCAGCGTCAGTCTGGTGTTGACAAAGGCTTTAACAAAGCCGAAACGTTCACCTCATTTCATATTTCTCTGTGGATTTTCCGCATATATATATATGCCAGGAATCAATGTCCCCGTGTGGCCCGGTCTTTAACCCAAGTCTCTCGATTCGTGGTCTGGTCAACTAGATTGTTAGAGCCCCATTGCTCGCATTATAACGTATGAATCACAGCCAGGTTGATCAAGTATCGCTTGGAAGTGTTTATTAAGTTCTCTAGGGCCAGTGATGCCCCTGATGTATATAGGAGAGTGTTGAGAAAATCTTGGGCCCCCTAATGTTGATAGAATTGTCTCTGGTGTGTCAGTATTTGTCATCTGTCAATATGTATCACTTGTAAGTATGAAGTATGTGTCTGTATGACGTGTTAGCATGTATTACGTGTATGTGATACGAATCATGTGTGTGTCATTAGGTATCTTCTGTCAGTATGTGTCACGTGTGTCAGTATTTATCACACGTGTCAAAATGTATCATGTATGGTAATATGTATCACATGTCAGCATGCATTAGCTGAAATTATGTCTCGCCTGTCAATTTATATCAAGTGTCAGTATGGATCACCTGTCAGTATCCTGTGTGTCACTATGTATCATGTCAGTATCCCGTGTCCCAATGTATCACGTCAGTATATAGGAAATGCCAGTATTCATCACTATCAGCGTGGAGGCTGCCTACACACGTTCAGGACATGTAACTGTTACGTGACTATGCCCTCAAGGGTGTGTATAGAAGGAGACGAATGTCTATGGTGGCACGGGACCCGGTGTTGATAATATCGTGAATATGTTTTTCCCTATTATAGGCTAAGGATGATAGTTAATTTTTGTTTGAAAATTTACAGATATCAGTGCATAATGTTTGACTATATGTTTAGAAAAAAATAATGGATTAACTCTTTTTTTTTGAAGTTTTAAAGGTCGAGTTGCCAGGATGTTTTAGGGTTTCCTATGGCACTGTACCTTGCTATACTCATTTGATTGATGCCAAATCCGACCAGGCTATATTAAGCACGTACCTTACAGCAATCACAGTACAAAGCTGAGTGAGGATAGCCCCAAGCATTTGGCTTCCAACCTCAGACAGACAGAAACAGATAAACATTCAATTTTATATACATAAACCGCAACCCACAACAGCGTGGGATGGCTATGCTACTTAAGCGGTGCCCAACTGAGATTTTAAAACTTCCAATGGAAGTTTTATACATGCATATAATTTTATAATATGCATATAATTGAATTATATACATGCATATAATTTTTCCAAGTTCAAAATGTGCAGGTAGCAGCTGGCGCGCCGTCACGAGACAGGGTGGCGCCTAAAATGGCCATGTTATGACGGCGGTGACCTAATGGAGGTGCGACGGGCTCCCACAGCTTCTCCTGCAGCACTTGATATAATCTTTAAGAAATGCAGTATCTCCCTATTTTAGTGTTGGCATCAAACCGGATATTCGGAGATTTAAAGGACGTAGAGTCGACCCTTATATGTCTTGCGTTAATATAGCATGTTTTTGACATGACACGGGTGTCATTTAGTGACCAAAAGTTTATGTTACACGCTCAATTGTTTGGAATAGGCAGTCACAGCACAGCGGGCTTTGTTCTCAATAAATCCACACCAACCCACTCTCTCAGACACTTCACTAACACACACACACCACACACATTATATATATATATATATATATATATATATATATATATATAGAGAGAGAGAGAGAGAGAGAGAGAGAGAGAGAGAGAGAGAGAGAGAGAGAGAGAGAGAGAGAGAGAGAGAGAGAGAGAAAGAGAGAGAGAGAGAGAGAGAGAGAGAGAGAGAGAGAGAGAGAGAGAAAGAGAGAGAGAGAGAGAGAGAGAGAGAGACAGAGAGACAGAGAGACAGAGAGAGAGAGAGAGAGAGAGAGAGAGAGAGAGAGAGAGAGAGAGAGAGAGAGAGAGAGAGAAAGAGAGAGAGAAAGAGAGAGAGAGAGAGAGAGAGAGAGAGAGAGAGAGAGAGAGAGAGAGAGAGAGAGAGAGAGAGAGAGAGAGAGAGAGAGAGAGAGAGAGAGAGAGAAGAGAGAGAGAGAGAGAGAGAGAGAGAGAGAGAGAGAGAGAGAGAGAGAGAGAGAGAGAGAGAGAGAGAGAGAGAGAGAGAGAGAGAAGAGAGAGAGAGAGAGAGAGAGAGAGAGAGAGAGAGAGAGAGAGAGAGAGAGAGAGAGAGAGAGAGAGAGAGAGAGAGAGAGAGAGAGACAGAGAGAGAGAGAGAGAGAGAGAGAGAGAGAGAGAGAGAGAGAGAGAGAGAGAGAGAGAGAGAGAGAGAGAGAGAGTCAGGAGGAAGACCCCCACAATGACTGTCAGAGGCCGGTCGCCCACGCATCAGCCGGCTTCTGACCGATAACAAACCACATATTTCATCTTCTTACCGCAATTCAATGGACAGTAAAACTATCCCGGAAACTGAGTGCGAGAAATTATAAGTAATCCAATGGGTTGCTTGGCTACCATCAGGACTATGTAGGTAATGTAGGGAAGTATTATTCTTCTCTAATGATTATGCGTTTAAATATGTGAACTAAGATTGCTTCGGCTGTGTCTGAAGTTTGACAATGTATCCAGTCCAGAAGCAATGAAGATCATATATAAATTAAAATATCGTTCACACGTCCGGTAAGTATATTTCTTAGGGCATTATAATATAAACTTTTGATACTAGAGCATTTAACGTAAGACAAAGATCACCATTCCAGCTGATTTTTTTTAACTCATTTTCCAGAATTTAGTGAAGAACGTTCACATCGTCGTATCTAAACTCTAAGTGCTTATTCACACTTGAGACTTTCCTCATTAGGAAAATGTAAAACTAATTAATGGAATAATGGAAGAGAGATTTATGTCTCGGCTAAATGAGAATAATATTGGAAAGCAATATCGCAGAAATAACCGATATTGCATATCAAAGATCATTGATCATCAGAGCTTTATGGAACATAGTGTTTTGTGCTCGAGGGAGTCTTCCAGCACAGTCACAGGAAGTAAACACAGTTACAGGAAGTAAACACAGTCACAGGAAGTAAACACAGTCACAGGAAGTAAACACAGTAACAGGAAGTAAACACAGTCACAGGAAGTAAACACAGTCACAGGAAGTAAACACAACTCACAGGAAGTAAACACAGTCACAGGAAGTAAACACAACTCACAGGAAGTAAACACAGTCACAGGAAGTAAACACAGTCACAGGAAGTAAACACAGTCACAGGAAGTAAACACAGTCACAGGAAGTAAACACAGTAACAGGAAGTAAACACAATCACAGGAAGTAAACACAGTCACAGGAAGTAAACACAGTCACAGGAAGTAAACACAGTAACAGGAAGTAAACACAGTCACAGGAAGTAAACACAGTCACAGGAAGTAAACACAACTCACAGGAAGTAAACACAGTAACAGGAAGTAAACACAGTCACAGGAAGTAAACACAGTCACAGGAAGTAAACACAACTCACAGGAAGTAAACACAGTCACAGGAAGTAAACACAGTCACAGGAAGTAAACACAGTCACAGGAAGTAAACACAGTCACAGGAAGTAAACACAACTCACAGGAAGTAAACACAGTCACAGGAAGTAAACACAGTCACAGGAAGTAAACACAGTCACAAGAAGTAAACACACAAACATAATACAAATAAGGTTGTGTGCTTCCAGAGTATAATAATCCAGCTTTAAAAACAATTCATTTTAAAACAATTTAAAAAAAACAAGATATTGGATTTGTTTTACCGCTATTAACCCAAAACTGTTGTTATGAAATATCTGGTGCACTTTTCACTGACGTATTCTGTACGTGAAAAATAATTTATGGCCAAATAAAACTTGGCAAAAAATAGCATAGGGAGCAGTTCATTATATGAACTTGAGCCGCATACGCTGCTGATGATATCATTTTGATGTGGGCTTCAGGAGACAGGTTCGGTGTGATATCAACTCCCAGATCCTTCTCTCTGTCCGTTTCATGGAGGTCTTTGGCTCCCATTCGGTACCCTGTGTCTGGCCTCCTTCTCCCTCCGCCTAGTTTCATTAATTTACATTTATTGAGTGTGTGAGTATGTACTCCCCTACTTGTACTCACCTAGTTGTGCTTGCAGGGGTTGAGTTTTAGCTCTTTGGCCCCACCTCTCAACTGTCAATCAACTGGTGTACAGATTCCTGAGCCTACTGGGCTCTATCATATCTACATTTGAAACTGTGTATGGAGTCAGCCTCCACCACATCACTTCCTAGTGCATTTCATTTACTAACTACTCGGACACTGAAAAAGTTCTTTCTAATGTCTCTGTGGCTCATTTGGATACTGTGAGTGTGTGTGTGTGTGTGTGTGTGTGTGTGTGTGTGTGTGTGTGTGTGTGTGTGTGTGTGTGTGTGTGTGTGTGTGTGTGAGTCAGGCCCTCCCACACACCCGCTCTTCAGCCAGAATTGCCTGGCAGCCGCCCACACAGCTCCCAGGAGCGCCCGCCACCATTCCTCCGTTCACAGAGTCGCCTGCTGGCACACCTGTCAACGTCATGATCGCCAAACCTGTCAACGTCATTATCGCTACACCTGTCAACGTCATTATCGCTACACCTGTCAACGTCATGATCACCACACCTATCAATGTCATGATCGCCAAACCTGTCAACGTCATGATCACTACACCTACAAACATCACGCTAAGAATCTACCTCTATGCTAGAAATCTACCAACATGGCAGAAATTTAAATTTTTTCCTAGAATCTAACTCTATTCCAAGAATTATTATTCGTTAGGAATAAACATATCAACCTTTTTTTACGAATCTACATATATATATATATATATATATATATATATATATATATATATATATATATATATATATATATATATATATATATATATATATATATATATATATCATTTTCTGAATCTACCTCTGTATATGTATTATTTACGAGGACTGGTTATGAAATGTGGGTGGGCAGCACCGTAGAGTGTTCAGTGCTAGTTCTCTTGTTTAGATCCGAAACCATCATACAGTATGTACAGGAGAGGGGATGAGGGGGTCGTTGTGTAATTCCGAGCGCATGATCCATGAAAGAAAGCCTTGCTAGCTGTTAGGTTTTCCAAGTCCTTTGGCAAGACCACTGTATTCAGTATTTCCATGTTTGGAACTGTCATTAGCAAATGTCAGCAGCTCTTCAAAAGATAATGTCTGGGGATTCTCACTTCTGGAATTTGTTTAGCATGTTATTGACAGTTGGAAGTTTATGTCATATTGTCTCTCTCTTTTGATGGCTCGCTATCCTCAAGCTCCATTGTGGTCTTTTTCCTGCTTGGTTCTGTTAATCCTTGTATCTTCTTGAGGTTATCTTGAGATGATTTCGGGGCTTTAGTGTCCCCGCGGCCCGGTCCTCGACCAGGCCTCCACCCCCAAGAAGCAGCCCGTGACAGCTGACTAACTCCCAGGTACCTATTTACTGCTAGGTAACAGGGACGTTCAGGGTGAAAGAAACTTTTGCCCATTTGTTTCTGCCTCGTGCGGGAATCGAACCCGCGCCACAGAATTACGAGTCCTGCGCGCTATCCACCAGGCTACGAGGTCCCTCCCTCCTTGTAAGTTAATTCATCAGCCTGGTCCATCAGCTTGTTAATCCTTGGTTCTGTTAATCCATCAGCAATGTAAGCATAACAATCACCATTACATCACTTCTTGTGAAGAGTATACAACACATTTAGTGGAGAGAGAATAACATGGGAGGAAGTACAAAAGATGTTTAATAAGTAGACTACACATCCAACAACTATAGTACTCTGTCCCACAGTGATTTGTGATTAGGGTCCCGGTGGTACAGTCAGGTTCATACTCGATGCACAATCGAGAATTCCGGGTTCGAATATTGGGCGGGACAGAAATGGTTAGGCACATTTTCTTTCATCTAATTTCACCTAAATTACTGGAATCATCTCAATGCTCTCCAAATGTACTCACTAGAAAGGAGACGAGAAAGATATCAAATAATATACACGTGGAAAATACTCGAGGGCCAGGTCCCAAATCTACACAGTAAAATAACAACATAGTGGAGTGAACGATATGGAAAAAAAGGCAGAATGGAACCAGTGAAGAGCCGGGGTGCCATAGGCACAATCAGAGAACACTGTATAAACATCAGAGGTCCACGGTTGTTCAACATCCTCACAGCAAGTATAAGAAATATTGCCGGAACAACCGTGGATATCTTCAAGAGAAAACTAGATAATTTTCTCCAAGGAGTGTCGGACCAACCGGGCTGTAGTGGATATTTGGGCCAAATGAATACAGATGCATTTGACAAGCTCACGAAGTAGCATGTCTGCTTTACACCATATATTTAATATATAGTATTGCACGAAATACAGACATGTTTTAAACCAAGTGTGTACTTCAACAATACCTGTGAACTCTAAAACGTGCTTCAGGTTGACACCAGCACTCTCATTTAGAATATATACATTAAACTAATAGAATGTCTTGGAAGTTGACTTAGAATTTAATTAATCACTTGCACTCTATGTATTCTTCGCCTATTTGCATGCATATTAGCTAAAATATATCAAGCCGTTTGCTGTTGTGTAGCATACATGCATCTCAGAAAAGCATTTTGTGCATGAAAATAAAAATTACAGTTGATTTCAGTGGTAATATTGATTGCTTGCAGTGATACCTTACAAACAACAACGTGTAAAATCAAGCCCTTCTTCTAGAACACAGTACATTTAATCTTTTGTCTACAAAACCTATAAAACTTCAAAAGAAAAAATGCCAGACCCATAGATTTTCTTCTCGACATATGAGAGATAGCAAAGTCCTCCAAACCGAACAATTTTAGCATTTCATTCTCACGGGACCAAAATTTGGACACAACAGCCACCACATTACACGAGCAGCACAAAACGTTCAGCAGACTGTGCGACACAGTAGTTGCCAGGGTCAGGTTGGGTTACCGTTACCTGTGGCAGGTGGCTTCTGATAACGGATCTCCCAAACCTGACCACTCCAGGTGCAACTCTGTCATCAGGAAATGAGTCATTATTTCACATACTGTATGACATTATTGAATATCCAGTCATTATACTGGATATTCAATAATGTTAAACGCTTCAGGCCTGCCGGTATGAACTACCTGGAGCTTTGAAATTACTTTATTAACTCTTGTGTTCTTGAGGATATCCTCATAATGCACCAAAGTTTCCCAGAGCAGGCTACTGATTGCATGTCCTTGTATGACTAAGCATCCTGCGTGATGGGGATTTAAGTATCACTTAGTATCTCTTGTATCCTGTTTCCCTTAGGTTGTACAATCCTAAAAATATATATCCATAACACTTCAAAGTGAAGGTAAGGTAAGGTTAGGGTTATGTAGGGTAGGGTAGGGTAGGGTAGGGTAGGGTAGGGTAGGATAGACTAGGGTAGGGTCGATTAGGTTTCTTAAAAGAATAACGGTAACGTAGGTTTTTGAACCAACTCCATCCATCTTCCCTGTAGACCCGCGATTATGCTGTGCTTCAGTAAACTTACTCTTTACAGGGATTTTCTCTCCCACTGGTCAACAACTCTTGCGGTTTACTCTCCACACTCACTGCTAGTGATGGTGTAGTTTACCAAAGTAAACTACATTTTAATAACCAAGTACATCATTAATATATGCTTGAGACACCCCCTGAAGAAATGCAATTTTCTCTTAAAGCTGAGAAAATCTGCGTATTTATTCTGCGAAAATCTGTGTATTTAAGATGCAACACGTTCTCCTGAATAGTAAAACACATTTCGACGTATAATTCCCCTAAGGCCAAAAACTGACGTACTAAAAATGGTAATGGCTCGCGAAATTGACGTTATGTCCCGTTTTCTGTTTGTGGGTCCTCGTGTAGGTTGGCTCGGGCATTATAATACATCAGTTAAGTGACGTTGGTAACACTCGGGAGAATGGGGTGTAGGATGAGAGGCAACGTTAAGAATGAAGATGCACTTATCTAGCTGCGTCAGAGGTGGGTTGAACTTCAGCTCTTGGGTCTCACTTTTTGCCATTCAGTCGACTGATGATAACGTTTCTGACCCATTTGGATTCTGTCACATGTACACTTGAAGCCCTCTTTCAATTCACAGAGAAATCACGTTATCGTGATATATCAATGAGAAAATCCACAGGAGCCGTGATGAGGGTTCGAACCTATGCGCTGGGTGTTCCCAGACGCACGCGCTAGACGACTACGCCACGACATGGTCAAAATAATTGATATAAAGAATTCTCATTGATATATCACGATAATGTGATTTTATCTGTGAAATAATAATAATAATAATAATAATAATAATAATAATAATAATAATATTATTATTATTATTATTATTATTATTATTATTATTATAATTATATAACTCCAATCGCGGTTAAATAACCAAGTCTTCATTAATAATAGTACTCCATTTTGTCGCTCGGACGAAATATCTGTGCTGTTCTGTTCTGTTATGTTCTGATTTTCTCCCAGTTCATATATATTATTTCATTTTATATACAATTTTTTCGTTCTCTCGCAATGTAAAACACTTTGTCTCTCAAATTTAGAGACAAAGTGTTCCCCCGACTACTCAAATACTCAGAGGGAATACACAGGGTAGGCAAGGACAGATTACCATGGGGTGGTACGCGAGGATGCCACATCTACTTTAAACAAATGTTGGTGTTACAGAAATGAGTAAAAAGAATGTAGACTTCATCTACAGCTTCAGATCAATATATGATAAGTGTCCAAATGACAGATAGAATCGACCCAAGAGCTTAAGCTTAACCCTTTTGAAGACAGGTAGCTGAGTATCGCTATGTAACTACACACGCTCTCTCATATTCATATATGCATTCACACACAGATACTCACGGCCGAGTGAACAGTGCTCGGGAGTAGTAGTCCAAAGGGGCCCGGGTTTCATTCCCGGCTGAGGCAGATGCAAATGAGCAGAGTTTCCCTTACCTGATGATTCTGTTCAACTACCAGTAAATATGTATCTGGGAGTTAAATAGCTGCTATGGGCTGCATCCTAGGTGTGTGTGTGTGTGTGTGTGTGTGTGTGTGTGTGTGTGTGTGTTTGAGAGAGAGAGAGAGAGAGAGAGAGAGAGAGAGAGAGAGAGAGAGAGAGAGAGAGAGAGAGAGATAAATATATGTAGTAGATATGAGAAAATTACGTCGGGAGTCAGAACACTATACAGCCAATTGTTAGAAAGGCGGGGTCCAAAAGCTCTATACTGCTATACTGCAGGCAAAACAAAGTAAATACACACATTCACACGGATATTCACACTTACACGTGCATAGATTCATAGGCACACTTAAATACACACACACACATTCGCACACAGACACACTCAAATACATTCACCCATTCCAAAACCTCGTACGGAAATAGAAATTAAAAAAAAAGAGCAAATACGAACTGAGAGAACCCATAATTCTACGGACAGTCGCTGGAGAGACTCGACTTGCAGGCTCCTGAGGCTCCTGAGGCTCCTGAGGCTCCTGAGAACCTATGTGGCCATGTCGAGGAGATGAAGGGAGGGGGGGGGGGAGGGGTGGGTGGTGGGGGTCATGAATACGCTAAGCCAGGTCAAGCAGGTTTACTGCGCTATTTTTAGATGAAATTCTCCAGAATTGTGAGCGGGAGAGGATATAGCGGGAAGGAGAAGAGAGACGAAGTGGTGGAGAGAGATGGAGAGCTTAAGAGGAGGAGGATGGACAGAAGGATGATGAACAGAAGGAGGATGTGAAGTATACTTATTTACTTTTTATTGAATGGTTGCTTGCTACCCATCGGCTCTCAAAATCATATTTAAAGTTCATAATGGTACTCTAATCTTACCATAAACAAAAGTAGAGATGCTGACTGCTACGAGGTTCATTGATCAAAAATTACATAAATATTTCCTTTGAGCATATACTGGCTCGAGAACTGTGGCTATAAAAGCTTACATGAAGCACAAGTTAGCTTGTACCTTGAGTATTCACCATCTCTTCTTTGACCTCGATCCTTTCACGATCTCTGTACAAAGGTGAGGACGGCAAAAAGGTCCCTCAGGTTCACCCTCGACCTGTCTGACTTTAGATATCATCTGACGCGTCAGTAGTATACAGCACTGGAGAGATGTCGAATCTTTTCTGCCATACATAAGGCGAATACTCTCAAGATCCTGACTCAACTTCTAGTTCAACCCGAAGACATATTACAACATCACTCTGGCTGTGTCAACCTCGCGAACATATTTTTCGTCGCCTTCCCTGTATTGAAAACATATTCTCTCAACAAGTAAATCATCAAATACATAACATGAACTGCTCGTATGATAGTTGCTGCCCATAGATGGCACCACTAGCCGTCTACCTCATCTAAGCCTGGCTACGTCCTACCTTCTTGCTGAGCGTTGCGGTGGGCAAGGTAGGGGTGGGGGCGGACCTGCGCTTCGTCTGTCGACCTCTGCGCCGAAGGAGACACCATGGGTTCATCGTCGCCCAGGTCAGGGCCATGGGTGGCCCCCTAGCGCCTCATGGTCCACCCGTCGTATATACCACCTGGTCACTGAATTCCTTGGATCGAAGCGCCGTATTGTATTGTTCTGAATGGCACTGCTTATGCACTGTATTGCTCTTGCACTGTACTATTGTAGTTTTCCCTTCCTCTCTTAGAAATAAAAACAATATTTATGCTTCGACCTGTCGCTTGTAATCCCTTTCATATTACACTCACATTTAGGGCTACCGGGACTCCTAACCTAGTGGGCTACTGGGACACCAATGTCCAGGGCTACCGGGACCCCCAACATCCAGAGCTACCGGGACCCCAACATCCAGAGCTACCGGGACCCCCAACATCCAGAGCTACCGGGACCCCAACATCCAGAGCTACCGGGACCCCCAACATCCAGAGCTACCGAGACCCCAACATCCAGAGCTACCGGGACCCAACAACATCCAGAGCTACCGGAACTCCAACCTCTAAGGCTACCGGGACCTCCAGGGCTACCGAGTACCCAAACATGTAGGACTACAGGGACAATGGCTACCGGGACGCCAACATACAGGGCTTCCGGGACCTCCAACCTCCAGGACTACCGGGACCCCGACACGGCCATCAACAATGCATATCTTCTGTATACACCCTCGTCACTACACACCAACCCCGACAACACAACGATCTCTACGGCTCACAACCATCACCACTCACAAACCCAGGCTCCTTAACAAGCACGCCCCCCCACGACCAGCACTACACGCCCCGGGGATGACCGGTGTCCACACCATGGTCGCTCGGAGCCCTGGAGAGCGGCCTTCTGTTGGTGACTGCAGGGACAAGCTTTGCAATATCAGCGATGCTGAGGGGAGGTTATAGGTTATCTTGAGATGATTTCGGGGCTTTTTAGTGTCCCCGCGGCCCGGTCCTCGACCAGGCCTCCACCCCCAGGAAGCAGCCCGTGACAGCTGACTAACACCCAGGTACCTATTTTACTGCTAGGTAACAGGGGCATAGGGTGAAAGAAACTCTGCCCATTGTTTCTCGCCGGCGCCTGGGATCGAACCCAGGACCACAGGATCACAAGTCCAGCGTGCTGTCCGCTCGGCCGACCGGCTCCCTCTGACCGGGAGGATTCCACATGATATACATCCAGGTGTAGTTTCTGGATTCACTATAAACACGATCTCCACACATTTCTTGCTGACTGTCCCTGGGAGACTACCTGTATAGTTGCCTGCTAAGGTCACCCTGAGGATCTAGTCCTTTGGGTGTCCTCCTCCCAGCCAGCAACACTTAACTACCGTAAGGTACGGTAGTTATGAGGATCGAGGCTAGTTACAGCCTACATCTTCCTAGAACACCACTCACACGTCCCATTTGGTCAAATACCATTTAACTCGATTCCAGAAACTGGATCTGTTTCCAGATCCAGTTTCCAAGACTATTCACTTTTTAAGACATTTCCTGGTTTAAGAACAAATAAAGATTATTTTCAGGACACAGGGAGTGGATGTCGAGAGGCTGCTACATCACTGACGTGATGTTAGTCAGCAGATGTAAGGGTCTTCTTCTGACTAACGATCTAACCACGCTGGAGCAGTAGTGATAAACCAAACTATTGTGAACACCATTCTGTACCGCGACAGCGCCACTATGCCATCCGACGCACTGAGGACCTCATCGGATCTAAAGTCATACTAATATCCCAAAAAGTTACCAACCTCAAAATATCTCTGACAGCGGATTGGTCAAGTTGAGTGATGTAGCTGTTGTGTGATTGGTGGATTGACAGAGCATGCGCAGTGTCCCCCCCCCCTTCCTCGACCTCCCAAGCTTGGCAATATTGGAGGTCGGGAGAGGAATGTGTACAATAGCCAAAACACAAGATATTTATATTTTTGCTTTAAGGTGAAGGAGGAAGAGGAAGAGAGAGGAGGGAGAGGGGGTGAGAGGGAGAACAGGAGAGGTATTGGGGGGAGGGGTTAGAGGGGGGGGGGAGAAAGAAAGATCAGGGGTGAGAGGGAAGCCGCAGGAAGGTCAGGGAATGAAGGGAGAGTGAGAGAGGTCTGGGTGTGAGAGAAAGGTCCAGTGATGGGGGGGGAAGGAAAGAAAGGTCCAGGGGGGTGACGGGTGGAGGGAAAGAAAGGTCCGGAGGGGACAGGTGGGGGAAAGAAAAGTCCAGGAGGTGACAGTGGGGGAAAGAAAGGTCCAGGAGGTGACGGGTGGGGAAAAAGAAAGGTCCAGGAGGTGACGGGTGGGGGAAAGAAAGGTCCAGGGGGGGGGGGGGGTGAGAGGGGGGGGGGTCAGCCCCCGTAGCCAATATTTACTCCCCGAGGCTCAGTTTATTTTACCTGAGTCAAAGTTTACATTCTCTCGTCTTACAACGCTAATTTTGTTGACGATGTAAAAACACGTCATTGTGCATGAGGAATAAATGGTATCATATACACACATATATGACCCTCTGTACCACATAGGTGGGGGGGGGGGGTCTAAACACACATATATGACCCTCTGTACCACATAGGTGGGGGGTCTAAACACACATATAAGACCCTCTGTACCACTTAGGTGGGGGTCTAAACACACATGACCCTCTATATTATATATGATGGATGTGTGTACGTAAAGTTTTACAGTGATGATGATGATGATGTGTGTGTGTGTATGTGTGTGTGTGTGTGTGTGTATGTTTGTGTATGTGTGTGTGTGTAGGGGGGGGAAGGGAGTAGGTGTTGTGGCTATTTGATTGATGTGATTTGGTGGTGTAGGTGGGAGAACCAAGCGCCAGAAGGGAGTGTTACCACTGTTGGCAGCGTGTATTGACAACAAGTTTGCAGAATGTGTTAACTGCGGTATACCTGGAGTCGAGTTCTGGGAGTTCTTCTATTTCCCCAAGCCCGGCCCGGGGGCCACGCTTGTCTTGTGAGAACTTGCTTCAATAGACTTCTTCTTTGAGCAGCCCGCAGGCTCACATTTAAACTACAACCCGGCTGGTCCAGCAGTTCTTACATGAACTTTTCTGATTTCGTCTTGAACATGTCAACTTTTGTACCGGCAATATTTCTTAGGCTTGCTGGAAGGATATTAAATAGCCGTTGACCTCTCATGTTTATGCAATGCTTTCTAATTGTGCTTTTGACACTTCTATTATTCAGTGGGTCTGTTCTACATTTTTTACCATATCTTTCGCTCAATTATGTTGTTATTTTTGTGCTGTTCAAATTTGTCACCTGACCTTCCATTATCTTCCATATATATATATATATATATATATATATATATATATATATATATATATATATATATATGTGTGTGTGTGTGTGTGTGTGTGTGTGTGTGTGTGTGTGTGTGTGTGTGTGTGTGTGTGTGTGTGTGTGTGTGTGTGTGTGTGTGTGTGTGTTATGTGATACATCTCTCCTCTCCTCTCTAGAGAATACATTTTGAGAGCTCTGAGGCATTCCAAATGGTGTTCTAAGCACCATTCAACCACGCGCCAGGCATGGGAACCAGGATTGTGGTTAATGAAGAGCTAGGACCGAAGACCTCCCCCCCACCCCATTCAGCATAAGACTGACTGGAGCCCCCTCACCACACATGCTTACAAATCAGTCTTGAAACTCTAAAATGCTATCTGCGTTCTTAGGCAGCGTTGTAGAGGATAGTGACTCTACAACTCTACAAGGATGGTGCCTTAAACTCAAAAAACTCCTTGGTTTATGAGCTGTTTACATACGTTTATCTTCAATATACATACCTACTTCTTCATTTGACCTATTTACTCAATATTATCTGTAATCTATGTAATCAATATAATCTGTAATCAATATTATCTATGTTTTGTAATCCAGATTTCATTGTCCATGTAAGCTTTCGAATGAGTTTCTGTAAATGCTCCAAATATTGAATTCGACTTCATTAGGCCATTTTTGATCATAACTTTATTTCTCGATTTTGACTTTAGGCCTTGTATGTTGTCATATATAAAAGACTCCACAATGCGTGCCGCTTATTTTTGCATTAACAATTAACAAAATCTCTGTATTAACAATCAACCAGATTGTTAGATATGCCTGTTCATATCTCTCACGTGTTCTATTCTGTATCTCTTTGCCTCGAGAAAACTTTCAGTATCGGATGCTGACAGCATGTTGCTAGGGTATGTTGCCAGCATGTTGCTAGGGTATGTTGCCAGCATGTTACTAGGGTATGTTGACAGCATGACGCCAGGGTAGGCTGAAAGCATGTTGCTAGGATATGCTAACAGCATGTTGCCAGGGATATACTGACAGCATGTTGCCAGGGTATGCTGACAGAATGTTGTCAGTATATGTTGACAGCATGTTACCAGGGTATGCTGATAGCATGTTGTCAGGGTATGTTAACAGAATGTTGTCAGTATATGTTGACAGCATATTGTCAGGGTACGTTGACAGCAAGTTGCCAGGGTACGTTGACAGCATGCACACGAATACGATAAAAGATGACAACGGTGTCAGAATGGGGGAGTGGGGTGTTGTCAGCGGGTGTTGGCACCGGGCCACTCCCGAAACCTAACTCTCCCTCATGCCACCAGGGGGCCATGGCACTCAACTTTACACTCGCTGGAGTCCGTTTTGTACTCATCGAGGAATCAGACTTTCCCTCATCTGCTAATGTGCTAATTAATGCGTGAGGACTTTCACGCACGACTCACTATCTTCATAAATGAGTACCCAGCCTCTCTTAAATGAGTAATCACAGAAATGATTATCCTTATAAATGAATACACTCGTAAATGAGTGAATACAATCATAAATGAGTGAATACAATCATAAGTGAGTGAATACACTCATAAATGAGTGAATACACTCATAAATACACTCATAAATGAGTGAATACACTCATAAATACACTCATAAATGAGTGAATACTCTCATAAAAGTTTCTATATCAGTATGTGGGAGTCGGCACCAATACCAGCAAAATATATCCATGTCAATAAGGCCACCCCCTCATTTTACGAGCTACTCATCTCTCATGCAATCCACTGATGTCTAATCTTCTATTGTCAAGATTAGACTACAATGAGAATAGAAGATTAGACATCAGTGAGGCGCTGCATATCAAGAAATCTAGACCAGCAATCAATAACAAGCTAATGCTCAATTACACTCCACTCACTTCAAGACCCCGGGCCAATGCAGATGCAGGACCGAATGACCCTGCAACAGGAACGGAAGCAGTCAGAAGAACATAAGTTGCCAACATGTCAACACTCGATGTTGATACATTTAATACCTTATCAATATCCCCTGTGTAATGTCATTGATCCATACGTTACCTTTCATCCATATGTTATCTAACCACTTCACCATAAGAGGATATAATCATAATTATATCCACGGTAGGATATAGCTTATAGCTAAGCACTGTAGAATTTGTCTTTGAGAATGTGAGGAGTGACCTTACGAAACGCGTCACTAGGCGTCAGACTCAATAAAAATTAAAAATGAACTTTGGAGAGGTAATTTTTTGACTTCCTGCTTTATTGAAGAAAACCATAAGAAATATCGAAAAGATTCGTGCCAGAATTATAAATCTATGAGTTATTGTGCTTTACTCCGAGGCTAAGGGTCCCCCCTTCTTCCAGCCAGAGGTGGTACTCTCTTCTATATATATATATATATATATATATATATATATATATATATATATATATATATATATATATATTTATATATATATTTTTTTTTTAAATTTGTGAGGGTACCACCTCTGGTGCCAATGTGGGGACCCATAGCCTCGGAGAAGAATATAAAAAGTATTCAGAGGAGACCTTGTGGTTTCTCACTGAACACTAATATTATCTTCTCCACTACCACCCCCATATATATATATATATATATATATATATATATATATATATATATATATATATATATATATATATATATATATATATATATATATATATGCGGAAAATCCACAGAGAAATATGAAATGAGGTGAACGTTTCGGCTTTGTTAAAGCCTTTGTCAACACCAGACTGACTGACTCAGTCAGTCTGGTGTTGACAAAGGCTTTAACAAAGCCGAAACGTTCACCTCATTTCATATTTCTCTGTGGATTTTCCGCATAGAATGATCAGTGTTTTGTGATCGTCAATTGCATATATATATATATATATATGCGAACAAGCCTGAATGGTCCCCAGGACTATATGCGAATGAAAACTCACACCCCAGAAGTGACTCGAACCCATACTCCCAGAAGCGACGCAACTGGTAACTACAGGGCGCCTTAATCCGCTTGACCATCACGGCCGTCAAAAGGAAGTGATAGCCGAGGCTATTTGAGCCACTTCCCCGACGGCAACTCGGATGGTAATCTTGGGCATAGCATTTCACCAAATCACCTCATTCTTTGGGGCACACGTGAGGAACACAAATGCGAACAAGCCTGAATGGTCCCCAGGACTATATGCGAATGAAAACTCACACCCCAGAAGTGACTCGAACCCATACTCCCAGAAGCAACGCAACTGGTAACTACAGGGCGCCTTAATCCGCTTGACCATCACGGCCGTCAAAAGGAAGTGATAGCCGAGGCTATTTGAGCCCTGTAGTTACCAGTTGCGTTGCTTCTGGGAGTATGGGTTCGAGTCACTTCTGGGGTGTGAGTTTTCATTCATATATATATATATATATATATATATATATATATATATATATATATATATATATATATATATATATATATATATATATATATATATATATATAAAAGGGAGAATAGCAAAATATAAGCTATTTTGTGACCCAAGATACAGCGGTTAGCAATTTTGCTCCACGATATGGTGGATACTAATTTACATGACTATGACGTGGATCACCTATCTATCCTACTCCTTCTGCTCATCTACTCTATCTCCCGTCCTCATCTACCCTATCTCCTGTCCTCATCTACCCTACCTCCTGACCTCATGTACTCTACCTCCCCTCCTCATCTACCCAACCTCCTGTATACCCAATGACGCCACACGCCACTTCGACTCTGCAGCTGTCAACGTATTTTCTCTCTGGCTGAGTCACCTGCGTCCACCTGTCGTCGCGGCGCTGATAGGTCTTGTGGGGCAGGAAAGGGTGGATAAGTAAGGGAACGAGAGAGATAGAGAGAGAGAGAGAGAGATAGATAGAGAGAGAGAGAGAGAGAGAGAGAGAGAGAGAGAGAGAGAGAGAGAGAGAGAGAGAGAGAGAGAGAGAGAGAGAGAGTGGTGCCCCTTGGCTTCTGTTTATCTTCTTTAGTTCTCTTCCTTTCCTACCGATTATCCTCTCTTCTGTTCTCTTCAATTCTGTCTTCTATACCTCTCTTTCCCTCTTCAACCAAGTTCACCTCATTTTCTGCAACGTTTTTGAATAATTTTAATTCTCCACCTCGTACTTTCTTCCTTTTTACTCTGTACCTCACCTCATTCTGCAGTCATTTACTCCGCTCATTTGTATTTACTCTCTTCATTCTTCGTGCCTATTTCAGCCTCACCTCCCCTCCTGCAGACCGGCTCGTCGTCAGAACGTATACACAAAGTCTCGCCTCTTGGACGCCTCTTTACTGAGAAAGTTCACACTGTATAAAACTTTTCTCACTTTAACTCTCTATTCTCTCTCTCTCTCTCTCTCTCTCTCTCTCTCTCTCTCTCTCTCTCTCTCCCTATCGCCACATACGTGACGTCACAAGACAGGAATAGCGTAGAATAAGAATACGTCTTGGGACCCGGCTTCTACCTAAGTGTAGTGGCTATATTTACCAACAACGAAAAAAAGTGTCTGGTAAGAGAATCACAATTCAGGCCACAACATCCATTATGTCATATATATATATATATATATATATATATATATATATATATATATATATATATATATATATATATATATATATATATATATATATATATATATGTGTCGTACCTAGTAGCCAGAATGCACTTCTCGGCCTACTATGCAAGGCCCGATTTGCCTAATAAGCCAAGTTTTCCTGAATTAATATATTTTTTATATTTTTTTCCTTATGAAATGATAAAGCTACCCATTTCATTATGTATGAGGTCAATTTTTTGTATTGGAGTTAAAATTAACGTAGATATATGACCGAACCTAACCAACCCTACCTAATCTACCCTAACCTATCTTTATAGGTTAGGTTAGGTTAGGTAGCCGAAAAAGTTAGGTTAGGTTAGGTTAGATAGGTTAGGTAGTCAAAAAACAATTAATTCATGAAAACTTGGCTTATTAGGCAAATCTGGCCTTGCATAATAGGCTGAGAAGTGCGTTCTGGCTACTAGGTACGACATATATATATATATATATATATATATATATATATATATATATATATATATATATATATATATATATATATATATATATATATATATATATATCCTTCTCTTCTCCGAGGCACCATCTTCTCTTCCTCTCAGCTATAGTTAGCTTGGCTACTCAAATATAAACTCACACCAAAAATAGTAACTTAACTTTCCCCAGCCTCACCTGACACAGGTCCGTCTAATTGTCTGTTGTATGTTCTCTCTCTCTCTCTCTCTCTCTCTCTCTCTCTCTCTCTTTCTCTCTCTCTCTCTCTCTCTCTCTCTCTCTCTCTTTCTCTCTCTCTCTCTCTCTCTCTCTCTCTCTCTCTCTCTCTCTCTCTCTCTCTTCTCTCTCTCTCTCTCTCTCTCTCTCTTTCTCTCTCTCTCTCTCTCTCTCTCTCTCTCTCTCTCTCTCTCTCTCTCTCTCTCTCTCTTTCTCTCTCTCTCTCTCTCTCTCTCTCTCTCTCTCTCTCTCTCTCTCTCTCTCTCTCTCTCTCTCTCTTTCTCTCTCTCTCTCTCTCTCTCTCTCTCTCTCTCTCTCTTTCTCTCTCTCTCTCTCTCTCTCTCTCTCTCTCTCTCTCTCTCTCTCTTTCTCTCTCTCTCTCTCTCTCTCTCTCTCTCTCTCTCTCTCTCTTTCTCTCTCTCTCTCTCTCTCTCTCTCTCTCTCTCTCTCTCTCTCTCTCTCTCTCTCTCTTTCTCTCTCTCTCTCTCTCTCTCTCTCTCTCTCTCTCTCTCTCTCTCTCTCTTCTCTGATCCACATAACCTTCAGCCTGATCTTCAGAGTTAAAAATGACTCACACAAACTCAGTTCACAATCCTTATTTAATGGGCCATAAATAATCATACAGGGAAGCTAAATATAAGCTAACCAGCAGAATCAGACGAAGCACTCGCTCGAAACATAGTAAAAATTGAGCGCTGAGATGAAGCACCCGCATGAATCATAGTAAGCCCTTGAGCACTAAGATGAAGCACCCGCTTGAACAATAACGAACCCTTGAGCACTAAGATGAAGCACCCGCTTGAACAATAACAAACCCTTGAGCACTAAGATGAAGCACCCGCTTGAACAATAACAAACTCTTGAGCACTAAGATGAAGCACCTGTTTGAACAAAAGCAAACCCTTGAGCGCTGAGATGAATTCCTCTCTCGAACCATAACAATCACCGACAGCTTAATTGACAGGATATTAGCGACTGTCACGTTAATAATCTAATAAGGTGACAGAAAACGTGGGCTAAACTACAGTCTTATTATTCGACATTGTTGTTAGGTCAAATAATGATAAATACCATACCAGAAGACCAGTATAGAACCCGAAAAACACATGTCATGGTTTGAAAAAGGACCCGAGAAGGGTTGGAAGCGCTAAGGCTTTACTTCCCATTTTCAAATGTGGTAATCGGGACTAAACATAAGAATATATAGGATATAAGTTCACTACAACGCGTCCAGCGTAGGATGACACAGTTAATCCCCCTCTTCCTCTACCCTACCTTCTTCCTCTCCATTCATTCCTTCCCTCTTCCACTCTCCCTCCTCATGCTTCATCCCACACTGCCGTTATCATACAAACGTTAACCTTCTAAAGACTTTCTTTGTTCTGGAAATACATCACACTACTCAGAAGGGTTTAATGTTTGTGTGTGTGTATTCACCTAGTTGTATTCACCTAGTTGTACTTGCGGGGGCTGAGCTCTGCTCTTTCGACCCGCTTCTCAACTGTCAACCAATTAACTGTAACAAACTACTAACTAATTTATTTTAACACAACAATGCAGACCCGTCTATTCACAGTGTGTTAAAAAGGAGACTTGAATGACTCCTCTGTTCTTGGTACTTTGGTAATCAAACACAATACAATAAAATTCAATGATCTGCAGGAAACTCTAAAGAAGAATTAATCAACTTCTCACACCAAACACAACCCTACTGTCGCCGCTCACAGGCCCACACACGGGTTGTGGCCATGGCTCCCATAATGAAGAATGATGCTCTGAAATATTTGCACCATTCAAATCCCCCCCCCTGCCATTACAACAGGAACAGCAGCTAAGACCAGTACACATCCTGAGTGATTCTCGTGAATCCGTTGGACTAGGCAGACGTGCTTCTAACAACCGTTACCATCACGGCCACCACCAGCTCCCGCGTGCTCGGGGCCAAGCAACAATGGGCGTTGCATACCGGACAATGCAACATAGTTAACACGACGCCAGGACAACCATCCCCAACAAAGGGGACATTAGAGCGAACGTTCACATCACCCGATATGAGTGAAATTACAATCTCACCGAACAGCGAAGCGAGATCTGCCGAGCTTTCACCGCCGGCAAAACCCAGCCAGGGTGGAGCGGGGCTTGGAACCGGTCCATCATCACAGCAAAGAACCGTCGGCTTCACGAAGGGGAAGGAGAAATGATTGACTGATTAAGTCAACGATAATTCGTGTTTTGTACAGTTAAGAGACATAAGATCATATTTATGATCTTTTGAATATAAGATCATAAATATATAATTATAACTACTGAAGGTAAATATGGGTATTTGTACAAGGTGTATTGACTCACGAGTGGCTCAGAGTGCAGTTTATAACCACCACACTCATGTATTTATCTACCCTCGCCTGGAACAGTCTAGCGGCTGCACGTCCATTGCGTCACCTGGCAACGTGTTCCGGAAATAAACACGCCTATTTGTAAACCAGTATTTACCCAGGTCTTTTCAGTCTGGGAACTTATGCAATTTGTACCAATTATTGCCTCGTAGTGAGGATATATTTAGCACCTTGTTAATATCCGCTCTGTAAGACCCTCTCATTCATTTGAATACTTCAGTCTACATTGCCAATGTTAATTAAGCTATTTTATTCTATCTTTATACGGGGGGTTGTTAATGCCCGAGATTAGCTTTATCCTTCTCTGTACGATTTCTAGAAAATGTTAATCTATTTTATATATATACTACGGAGCCCAAAACGGAACTGTGTAATCTAAATTACATACTTGCTTCAGGGGCTTCCAGCGGGCTCTGCCAGGACTCACAATCATCCCGACCAAAAACAACCTAATTCTATTTAGGTCTGACTGTACATAAACCCACAATACACACCAACTTTAGATGACTGTTTACAACATTTCATTTTACCCCCCGAATTATTTATTATGTCATTCGGATGTATGAGTCAGGTATTTTTTATATTATCGTAGGTGTTAGTTGATTGGTTTTCGTCGCTTCCGCTTATGACCTCATCATGACCCCTCCCCTCCCCCCCTCCTGACCTCATGACCTGACCTACCATGCTGCCTCAACCTCATCCTCAGCCACATCACCACACAAGGGAGGGACATAGAGAGTAAACTGACCTTCTCCAGCTGGTATTCCCGGACCTTGTGTATGGAAGAATTTCTCCTCGCTAGCGTCGTCATGGCGCCGGTGTCACGCGCTGCTCGAGTGCCTGTTGGGGGAGACGCAAGTGTCAATTGTGTGCCACAGATGACGAGGGCTCGCTGGCACCTCTGTTATAACTTACTGATTGGTTGTCAGTTGATTCTAGATGAGTTTTAGTTGACTATTACTGCTGGTGTTACTGTTGCTATCGCTGCTGCTATTCGTTATCTGTTCCTAGCGAACAGCTCCGGATGCAAGTCCATTCATAAATATGAGAGGAGTTAAAGGATGAACTATAAGAGTGAAGCCAAGCAATGCTAAACTGGGAGAGAGAGAGAGAGTGAGAGTGAGAGTGAGAGAGAGAGAGAGAGAGAGAGAGAGAGAGAGAGAGAGAGAGAGAGAGAGAGAGAGAGAGAGAGAGAGGAGGTGGGGGTAGGTGGGTAGAATCAAGTATGTTTTCAAGAACAGAACCCCATACCCGAGCGAGCACCTGAGAGCCCCATGAGCCAGCACGCCAGCGGTCTCCAGGGAACTACAGAGTGAAGTGTGACACACACGAAACAATATTCCTAACAATTTTTCATGCAATAAAAAAAGAAAACCATATATTATTAGAATGTGTTGTGAATTTAACGTTTCAATAGACATCAAGAATTCGATTTTTTTTACCAGTTTGGAGAATTTTATCCAGAGTTTTTAAGTTTAATTTGTCATAAAACTTCATATGTCCGTTAATGTATGAAGGGAAGGAAGGGCGGGGTGGGGAAGGGTTGACGGAGGGTGAAGGGGGGGAGGGTGACGGAGATGGGAGGGAGGGGTAGAGGGGGTGCAGAGAGCATCAGGCCCCCTGACGCCCACACCTCAGCCTCCACCGTCACAGTCTGGATCATCAATACCATTTACGTATTCAAGAGAAGTCACAGGAATATATATATATATATATATATATATATATTAGTATATTTTGGTAGCAGTCTTTCCTGTAGACATATTTTATTAAATATGACCGAAAAAGTAAGATTAATAATTCTAACACGAATTTTCTCAATCTTTCGTACATTATGCTTCACTGTTGGAGGTAAATCAAAAATCACTTCTCCAAAATTCATTTTTATTTCTAGTCTGACGCGACACGGGCGCGTTTCGTAAAACTTATTACATTTTCAAAGACTTCACAAATACACAACTGATTAGAACTTGCGGTTCCCTGATTTTATATCTACATTTGAGTGAGGTGGGAAGGGTGATGTGGCATTACATTTGAGTAAGGTGGGAAGGATGATGTGGCATTAGAGGATATTAATAGGGTATTAAAAGTATCAACACAAGACAGAACACGAAACAATGGATATTGAATAGAAGTGTTTGTAGAAAGCCTATTGGTCCATATTTCTTGATGCTTCTATATTGGAGCGGAGTCTTGAGGTGGGTAGAATATAGTTGTGCAATAATTGGCTGTTGATTGCTGGTGTTGACTTCTTGATGTGTAGTGCCTCGCAAACGTCGAGCCGCCTGCTATCGCTGTATCTATCGATGATTTCTGTGTTGTTTACTAGGATTTCTCTGGCGATGGTTTGGTTATGGGAAGAGATTATATGTTCCTTAATGGAGCCCTGTTGTTTATGCATCGTTAAACGCCTAGAAAGAGATGTTGTTGTCTTGCCTATATACTGGGTTTTTTGGAGCTTACAGTCCCCAAGTGGGCATTTGAAGGCATAGACGACGTTAGTCTCTTTTAAAGCGTTCTGTTTCGTGTCTGGAGAGTTTCTCATGAGTAGGCTGGCCGTTTTTCTGGTTTTATAGTAAATCGTCAGTTGTATCCTCTGATTTTTGTCTGTAGGGATAACGTTTCTATTAACAATATCTTTCAGGACCCTTTCCTCTGTTTTATGAGCTGTGGAAAAGAAGTTCCTGTAAAATAGTCTAATAGGGGGTATAGGTGTTGTGTTAGTTGTCTCTTCGGAGGTTGCATGGCTTTTCACTTTCCTTCTTATGATGTCTTCGATGAAACCATTGGAGAAGCCGTTATTGACTAGAACCTGCCTTACCCTACAGAGTTCTTCGTCGACTTGCTTCCATTCTGAGCTGTGGCTGAGAGCACGGTCGACGTATGCGTTAACAACACTCCTCTTGTACCTGTCAGGGCAGTCGCTGTTGGCATTTAGGCACATTCCTATGTTTGTTTCCTTTGTGTAGACTGCAGTGTGGAAACCTCCGCCCTTTTCCCATGACTGTTACATATATATATATATATATATATATATATATATATATATATATATATATATATATATATATATATATATATATATATATATATATATATACCGAGGAATTACCAGGTTTTCGATGTATACACAGTTTACTTTAGTTCTGGACTATATTCAGGACTAAAGAAATCTTGGTGGTTGGTCAAAATTAAGGGCCTGGACTGAGTGCGGCCTTCCTATGCTAGGATTCCCCGGGGGGAAACCTGAGGACCCTTCCTTATGCTTGGATCCCCAAGGGGAAACCTGAGGACCCTACTCTATGCTAGGATCCTCAGTGAAGAACTGTGGCTCCTCCTCCGCCAGGATACCCTCTGCTCCTGGTGGTATGGTCTTGGTGTCAGTCGCCGGTCAAGGGGGGTTTCTTTGGGTGCAGAGAGACGCTTGTCAAGTGTAAGAAGTGGTAGTGGTATTGGTCAGGTGTTGGTACAGGTGCTGGTAGTGGTACAGCTAGTACTGATACAGATGGTGGTAATGGTACAGGTTGTCGTGATACAGATGATGGTAGTGGTTCAGGTATTGGTGATACAGATAGTGGTAGTGGTTCAGGTAGTGGTGATACAGATAGTGGTAGTGGTTCTGGTAGTGGTGATACAGATGGTGGTGGTAGTGTTAAGGGTGGTGGTGATACAGGTGGTGGTAGTGTTAGGGGTGGTGGTGATACAGATGGTGGTGGTGGTACAGGTAGTGGTGATACAGATGGTGGTGGTGGTAGTACAGGTAGTGGTGACAGTGGCACTGATGTTGCTGCTACGGACACTATTAATACACCACTTCACAAAGCCAAGGCACTCGAGGCGTGCGGGCTCCAAGTGTCTCTGTAGGTTGCCGGGTGAGTGTGTCAAGTGTACCAGCTCTGCTACCTAACACAACAACGCCACCTACACGCGGGGAGTGACGCCGGCGATTCCCGTGCTCCTTAAAGATAACTCGAGACATGTATTGAAAATGCCTTGACAAAAGCTATGAAATATTTGATAAAGTTTAAGAAATAGAGAAGGAATGTTTGGTGAAGAGTTTCAACAGTCACCCTGCAAGGTTTGGTGAGGCTAGCCTCAAACGTCTGGCTTTTAACCTTGAGCAAACAAGTGTTTGTTCTTATAGGTTTATAATATATATATATATATATATATATATATATATATATATATATATATATATATATATATATATATATATATATATATAAATATATATATATATATATATAAAAGTCTTATGGGCTTAAATATACTAGATGGACACATGGCATTGCTCGAGTGCCAGGTGAACGTTAGGGTTTAATACTTACTGTCTTCATCACCGTAAACGTCTTCACTTCACACCATCTTCTACACTGTGACCATCTTAACTACATACAACTATCATCCCTCTTCTTCGCTATCTTCCCCATCTTCACCACCTTCCCTACCCTTCACCACCTTCCCTACCCTTCACCACCTTCCCTACCCTTCACCACCTTCCCTACCCTTCACCTCCTTCCCTACCCTTCACCTCCTTCTCTACTATTCACCTCTTTCCCTTCATCACTGATGGTGTCTTATTAAGCGAGACTGGAAATAAGTGTGATATGCTAATTTCATGCAACGGAGGAGTACATGGGGGGCTCGACCCAGACCCGCCTATGACGATCCCCGGCCAAAGACCAGTCACCCTACAAAGCTTCGAAAGACTAGCCCCAAACTTCTGACCCTCAACCTCGAACAGAAAAACTATAAAGAACAGACAGATATTGCCGTTTATAGATATACATATGCGCTCAGTGAACTCCTCAAACACTGTAAGAAATCAGTACTCACCTAATTGTGCTTGCGGGGGTTGAGCTTTGGCTCTTTGGTCTCGCCTCTCAACCGTCAATCAACTGGTGTACAGATTCCTGAGCCCATTGGGCTCTATCATATCTACATTTGAAACTGTGTATGGAGTCAGCCTCCACCACATCACTTCCTAGTGCATTTCATTTATTAACTACTCTGACACTGAAAAAATTCTTTCTAACGTCTCTGTGACGTAGTGCTCACGTGATGTTGCTAAACGTCACGTGCCAGTGCTCACGGTCGTGACGCTTAGGAAAAAGAAATTTTGATCCCACGACCAAAAAAAAGCGTTCACTGTAGCAAATGATGCCAGGAACTGCTGGTCACTGTTTTAACATAATCTTGCAATAATTTGTCTAAGATCAGATGGATAGAAAGATCAGATGGGGTAGAGAGATCGTTAATTAAAAGTTCCGCATTACCTTCCACGTCTGAAATCCAATTTGCAAACCAATTCTTTTACCTCAGCTTGTCATGACTCTATACTTACCCAATTTGTGCCCATTGAAAACACAAGAGAATACTTCAACCCTCAGCGCGCTCTCAGAAGAGCTGTGATGAGTCAGCCATTGGTACTCAAGACAATTATGAGCAAGTGAGCGTTCTTAAACCCCATTTTCTTCGCTTCTCTTCTTGTTCCTCCTCATTATCTCCCACTCTTCCGGCCCCGACCACGGCGGTCTCCGGGTTTGGAGTCCCTGTGCCAACTTCGAGGTAACCTCCGGAGCTGGAGCCCCCTGGGGCAGTTCGATGTTACCTTCAACTCGTTCTGACAGTTCCTGCGACGGCGCTGGAACCAATCGTATTGGCTTTCCATTGGAGACTTTCGGCGCGGTGGAGAGGGGGGGGGGGGGACCTGCTGCATGGGTGACAGCTTCTCCCCAGTATCAACCTACCCTGGTTTTGCGCCCTGGAGAAGCCACTCCAGACCGACAACCAGAGTGCAACTTCATACTCTCCTGAGACTGATCGATGCCTACTACTACTACTACTATGTTCATGACCTTATTCTACCTTATCCTTTGACTCTCTTCTCCAACTTATTTTTTTCCCTACGTAACTTCCCCTCCCTCCTTTTCTCCGTAATCCTCTCTCTCTCTCTCTCTCCTTCCCTCCGTAACCCTCCCTCCCTCCCTCCATAATCACGAGAAACATTGATGTCTATAAATCTTTCCCTCACTCTCTGGCTTGCACCAAATATTTGCACAGGTGATCTGTGAAGTTGGTAAGGTGACCTTGGTCGAAGGAGGAGGAGGAGGAAGAGGGGGAAGGGCAGGAGGGGGGAGGAGGAGGAGGAAGAAGAAGAGGAGAAGGAGGAAGAGGAGGAAAATGAGGAAGAGGAGGAGGAGGAGGAACAGGAAGAGAATGAGGAGGAGGTGATGACAGGGGGTTGAGTGTTTGTGGTGATGCGGTCTGAATTTCATGTAAACACAAACCTATATCATCGACAGAAGACAGCATCCAGATGAGAGAGAGAGAGAGAGAGAGAGAGAGAGAGAGAGAGAGAGAGAGAGAGAGAGAGAGAGAGAGAGAGAGAGAGAGAGAGAGAGAGAGAGTTAGTGTACATGCGCAGTGTCTACCATCAGCTCTCTGTTTCTCACCTCATCACCCACCAGATGCGATAAGTCTTATTTCTCTCTGCTTTTCCACATTTTTGCATCTCTATTTCTCATCCGAGAAGTAGAGACGCATTTCTCATCTCAAGCTCCCATCCAGTTTCACACATTATTTCATATTTTTCTATACTGCCAAAGTCTCCAAAAATAAAAACCGCTGCCGTGATCGCGTTACTTCTTTCTCATCGATTCCCATGAGAGGTGGCTCCCAGGGCCTCTCCTTGTAGCTCAGCCCAAGGAGGAGTTCGTGGACCAGCGTCGTGACAACACTCCGGACTCCCTATATATATTTTGATGCTCTTGCGATACTCTTCATTTTACTCTTCATCGTTCTGTAGCAGGTCTCTCTCTCTCTCTCTTTCTCTCTCTCTCTCTCTCTCTCTCTCTCTCTCTCTCTCTCTCTCTCTCTTTCTCTCTCTCTCTCTCTCTCTCTCTCTCTCTCTCTCTCTCTCTCTCTCTCTCTCTCTCTCTCTCTCTCTCTCTCTCTCTCTCTCTCTCTCTCTCTCTCTCTCTCTCTCTCTCTCTCTCTCTCTCTCTCTCACTGTGACTCTGCCTCCTGTCTGATAGGTACTCTCTCTTCCACTTACTCCAGTCTGTTTCCCCTGCTTACACAGCAGGCATCAGTGTTGCACAGCAGGCACCATTAATGCACAGCAGGCACCAGTGTTGCACAGTGTCGAAGACTTTCTGACCATGCATATCAAGTAGTTCCAACATTTCCTTCACTGTTAATTAACAACGAACTATATATTTCTAGCTGTCTCATCACCTCCTCCTCTCGATCATTAATTCTATTTAATATTTTGCATGTTAGTGACATATGGCTCTATCGCCTCATGCCTCGTATCTATTATAAATCATAAATATAAACAAGAAAGGTGAAAGTTCCCAACCGCATGACGTCACACACTTCTCAAGTTAATGAAGATTACTGAAAGTGGCTTGCTGAGGCCTTCAGTCATCTCCTCTAGTGTTTACGGGAGGATTTTCTGATCCAACAGTTTTGATTCATCTAGTTCCTCGAGTTGGTTTCCCTGTGTTGCCATCCTAGTCTCCCATCCCGTAGAGTGATCCGCCCAGCAAGCAAGCGACGGTCTTACTTCATGCAGGTCGGCGTTCAATCCCCGACCGTCCAAGTGGTTGGGTACCATTCCTTTCCCCCCCGTCCCATCCCAAATCCTTATCCTGACCCCTTCCCGGTGTTATAGTCATAATGGCTTGGCGCTTTCCTCTTGATAACTCCCCTCCTCCGCCCAGCGTCTGTTGGGTAGAGCAACCCACACGAACCAGACGCCGTCCGGATGTTGTTGTTGTTGTTTTAGATTTAGCTACTCAGAACGAAATGTCCAAGTAGCACGGGCTATGGTGAGCCCGTAAGCCGTCCGGAGTCTGAACGCCCATTAATAGCGTTTTCTGAGAGACATCATCCACCTTGCTGTCGTTTTCTAATTGGCTTGCACCTCTCTTATTTAGCCTCATACGGGTGTAGTTTAGGTCGGTTCTTATCATCAGATGCTGTGTGTCATCCTCATACGGGTGTAGTTTAGGTCGGTTCTTATCATCAGATGCTGTGTGTCATCCTCATACGGGTGTAGTTTAGGTCGGTTCTTATCATCAGATGCTGTGTGTCATCCTCATACGGGTGTAGTTTAGGTCGGTTCTTATCATCAGATGCTGTGTGTCATCCTCATACGGGTGTAGTTTAGGTCGGTTCTTATCATCAGATGCTGTGTGTCATCCTCATACGGGTTCTCTGCTGATTCGTAAGCCATAATTTCTTGGTCTTCTACGGATGTTCCAGTTCTTCGTTCTTGCTCTTCTGCCTTTTTTTTAAGCTTTTAGGTAATGAAGTGTTAAACAATAGAATGATGCTGCTTTTGCTTCTTTGTCTCTCTCAGCTGGAATGAATGTATCTTCATCTCCCGACTGGAAGATGCAATCCGTCATGATGTGCACAGTCATGCCTCTGAGATGATTGTTACACGATTTAGCAGATCATGTTCTGGGAAAACTGTTAGGATATGTCTTAAGATGAGCTGTGGGGAGGGAAGAGCCCTATGCCACCAAATACAGTGGGAAACAATAATAAATCATCAGATACTCTAACTTCTTTGTACATAAACAAATAAGTAAAGTGGTGAGCATGTATATCTCTGGTGGAGTTGACCACCATGTCCACAGCCAGGAGAGCCAAGGAGGTGCGTTTGTTGGGGCAAGCAAGGAGGCCGAGGGGTGCGTTTGATGGTACAAGCAAGGAGGCCGAGGAGTGTGTGTATTCATCTAGTTGTATTCACCTAGTTGTGCTTGCAGGGGTTGAGCTCTGCTCTTTCGGCCCACCTCTCAACTGTCAATCAATCAACTGTTACTAACTACTAACTATTCCCCCCCCCCCCCATACACACACCCAGGAAGCAGTCCGTAGCAGCTGTCTAACGCCTAGGTACCTATTTACTGCTAGGTAACAGTGCATTAGGGTGAAGGAAACTCTGCTCATCTGTTTCCGCCGGCTGCGAGGATCGAACCCCGGTCCCTAGGTCCACGAGCCTAGAGCGCTGTCCACTCAGCCACCAGCTCCCCGGTGTGTGTGTGTGTGTGTGTGTGTGTGTGTGTGTGTGTGTGTGTGTGTGTGTGTGTGTGTGTGTGTGTGTGTGTGTGTGTGTCCACACCACTTCTGTAGGTCTAGCCTCGTGTAAACAGCTGTCTGTCGAGTCACGGATCAACATCACCTTTGCTGCCACTGGGAGGGAGGAGGCACCCCTAGTGTTTATACCGTTATGCAGTACAATGTGGAATGGGTAGACAGTCAACACACACATACACAGTGTGTGTGTGGGAGGGGGGGGGGGCTGGTAGCTGAGTGGACGGACCGCGAGACTAGTAATCCTGTGGCCCGGGTTCGATTCCCGGCGCTGGCAGAGACAAATGGACAAAGTTTCTTTCACCCAGATGCCACTGTTACCTAGCAGTAAATAAGTACCTGAGAGTTAGACAGCTGTTACGGGCTGCTTCCTTGGTGTGTGTGTGAAAAAAAATAGTAGTTAGTAATAGTTGATTGACAACTGAGAGGCGGGCCGAAAGAGCAAAGCTCAACCCCCGCAAGCACAACTAGGTGAATACAACTAGGTGAATACACAGACGTAATCTTCCAACCAACAGTTGGAAGGTGGGGGTTAGGAGTTGAAGCTCGACCTTTCAGTGTGAGTATATCTAGACGAGAATACATACAAACCACGAGCAAGGCTGAGTCACACAATTTACCTCTGCGGCCAACCTGTGTAAATAAGGAACGTTGTATATAAACTTACTAACTTTCCTGCCTTCCCTCTCTTTCTTCGTAATCTCTCCTTTCTCTTCTATCTTCTTTCCTCCCTGCTCCTACTTTCTCCTTGTATCCCTCTCTCATCCCTCCCTCTCTCTTCCTGTCCTTCACGACTGGTAATAAATGCTCTACATCGAGTCTTCAGTCGTGTCAAGTGCGCTAAAGCCTGTGTTTTCCTCGGGAAAGTGAAACATTTGTTTTTTGTCCGTGGCGCCAGAGGGTGAATCACAGAAGTATTTCCCAGATTTCCTTCCCTGAGGCGGGAGAATTTCCGGACCTCCGAACGGCTTATTTTAAAGACAAACGAAGAGAAACAGTCGTTACTGATGACTTTGTATCACTTGTATATTAATCGTCATGCATTGTCTCTCAACATGCGTCAGTCTAGGGATGGGTCTAGGGGAGGCCTTGTTAATTGATAATACTAATATTAACAATATTTGTAAAATGCAGTTCTAATATCAATGATGGTAACAGAAACGATTATAATTTATTATTATTTTGACAATCATCGCCCTTGTCATTATATATATATATATATATATATATATATATATATATATATATATATATATATATATATATATATATATATATATATATGTGTATATATATATATATATATATATATATATATATATATATATATACATATATATATATATATAAGTATATATATATCTGAAGATGTATTAATATACGAAAGTACTTAAGGAAATTCCTGTTTCATTTTCCTCCGTGGTCTGACATTGTCACATTCTTAATCACGTGTTTATTTTCGTGATATACACACATAAGTATATATATATATATATATATATATATATATATATATATATATATATATATATATATATATATATATATATATATATCACTAGCAATTAATAACCAGCTAATGTACAATTACACTCCCCCCTCTTCAAGACCCCGGACCAATACAGAAGCCGGACTGAATGACTCTACAACAGGAACAGAAGCAACCAGAGGAACATAAGTTGCCAACATGTCAACACTCGATGTTGATACATTTAATACCTTATTAATATTCCCCTATGTCACCTAACCACCTCACCATAAGAGGTGAGGTAAACATGGTAAAAAAAATGCAACCTGGGGTACTACTGCACCCTCGAGGATTCCTGAGGCTTCGGTGGAAGCCTCGGGAATGAGGACTTCAGTGGAAGCCAATTCCACAGAGAAATGTGATTTCTCTGTGTATTGTTATTATAGTTAATAATAATAATAGTAATAACAATAATAATAATATTTCATCTAAGGAGAAGCACGCACGTACGTATATAAGCCTCACATCAAGACCAGGATTCGTCAAGCATTTACGCAGTCATTTACGAAACCTGTTCATCTTGTTTTTTACAGTTTATGAGGTCAGAAGCACAACGAGGTTCCTCATAACAATAATAACCGTGGGATGTGACGATCCGAAGCTCTGAAACTGCTTCATAAAGGTAAACCAACCTGCCATGATTCCAGGAAAGATATACAGGTTTCGTAAATGACTGTGGAAATGCTTAATGGATCCTGGTCCTGGCATTGTCCTCACATGTTTATCATTGTTAATAGCCTAGTTGTTCCTGCGGTGCCAATTTGTGCCAATTTGCCAAATCGATCATTTTTGTTGTAGTTGGCGAAGTGACAGTAGGCTATTGTGCACTAGAGGCTGCTCAGGTTTGTTCAGTAGAGTTGACTTACATATTTCATGGCTTCCCATGAAACATGCAGGGTTCCAAGAACCCTGCATGGTTCTTGGAACCTATAATGGAGATCTCGGCTACTAGGTCCGCGGGTAATGTTGACGTTCTCGTAGGCGGTTCCAGATTCGTTTCGAGTCCTAGATTTTACATTTTAATCCATTTATATGCTATTATGACGTTCTTCGTAGCTCTATCTAGCATAGTTTCCAAAGGTTACTTCCTCTTGATGAGTGATGAGTGCCGGCGAGAGTACACATGGATGGAGTTGTGTTGATATGTGTGTTGTGTTGTCCATATGTGTTGAGGGCCTCTCGTGGGCCCATGTTGTTGCCATTCGCGAAATAAACAAACACTGCAACACCATATAAACCACTGGTGAGCTGAGTATTCCATATCCAAGGACACAGCACCGCTTCTGTGTCAGGTAAGTCCACTACGGGCTCACCATAGCCCGTGCTACTTGGAACTTGTTCCGAGTAGTTGAATCTATAACAACTGAGTGTACTGACTGATCTGCTTCCATGGAAAACTCATCTTAGTCTACTAGTGACTCAGTAGTTTACACTGAGAAATAGTAAACACTAAAAGTTAACACTAAAACTAATGAATACTGTCGCTACCCTTGCTGTCACACACGGGCTGATAAGAGACAGTATCTGTCTCTCACCTCTGAAAACAGGTTAGTATGAGATCGTATCCTCCCCCCCTCCTCATGCCAGATACTGTGATGCCTCATACCAGGAATAGTGACCCCTCATACTTGGTATAGTAACCCCCTCATACCAGGTATAGTGACCCCTCATACTTGGTATAGTGACCCCTCATGCCAGGTATAGTGACCCCTCATACTAGGTATAGTGACCCCTCATACTTGGTATAGTGACCCCTCATGCCAGGTATAGTGACCCCTCATACCAGGTATAGTGACCCCCTCATACCAGGTATAGTGACCCCCTCATACCAGGTATAGTGACCCGTCATACCACGTATAGTGACCCTCATACCAGGTATAGTGACCCCTCATACCAGGTATAGTGACCCCTCATACCAGGTATAGTGACCCCCTCATACCAGGCATAGTGACCCACATACCAGGTATAGTGACCCCCTCATACCAGGTATAGTGACCCACATACCAGGTATAGTGACCCCTCATACCAGGTATAGTGACCCCCTCATACCAGGCATAGTGACCCACATACCAGGTATAGTGACCCCCTCATACCAGGTATAGTGACTCCCTCATACCAGGCATAGTGACCCACATACCAGGTATAGTGACCCCCTCATACCAGGTATAGTGACCCCCTCATACCAGGTATAGTGACCCCCTCATACCAGGTATAGTGACCCCCTCATGCCAGGTATAGTGACCCACATACCAGGTATAGTGACCCACATACCAGGTATAGTGACCCCTCACACCCTACGACCGCAATTCTACTTTAACAAAATGGAATTAAGTTCGATATCATGAAATACTTCAGATCTTACCTCGAGACCAAGGTAAGGCGAGACTCTTCAGCGTGGTAGAGAAGATGATGCCTGTAGCTCCTTTCTGCAGTGTCGTCACCTGTATACGCTTGCTTGGGACACCCTGGGGCACTAACAGTCTCGTAGATCAGACTGCTAATGATCTCGAAGGACAGACACACACAAGGGAACTAAGAACCTGGTTGTTCACAATGGTAATGACCTCTACGGACACATGGGGCCACTAACAGCCTTATAGGTAGCACTCGTAATGACTCTTTATTCCCCAGAGTGCCAAGACACTGGCACTCTCCCCTCCCCCCCCCCTGCGGTGGACGTCACCCGCGTCCCTTGGCTAACGAACAAAACTTCAGTGGTAATTCGAACTTTTTTCGTAAGTCGATCTTTTTTTTTCAATATTATTTTGCGTTCTTTCACTTTCTCGTTCCGCTTTCGTAAGGGTCCTTCTTTCCCCTCCTCCTCCTCCTCCTCCTGCTGGAGTTGTGGGCGTGTTTCCAAGGTGTGCGGGGGCGCGCGGGCGTGTGTGTGTGGCGTGGGTCACGGGCAGCGAGCGCGGGGAGACTGAGCCTTGAGGGGGCACGCCCCGGGTACTGGCTGTCTCAGCAGGGCATCTGGGTCGAGGCTGCCCCCCGTCCTGCACGCTCTCATGGCGCGCCGCCCCCCTCCCCTTGTCTTTCCCAGGGGGAAAGACAAGGGGGGACACCGCCTCTCTCTCTCTCTCTCTCTCTCTCTCTCTCTCTCTCTCTCTCTCTCTCTCTCTCTCTCTCTCTCTCTCTCTCTCACACTCTAAACATCCACACTAAACACATGTGAACACGTCTATGTGTCTGTACACACACACACACACACACACACACACACACACACACACACACACACACACACACACACATACACACACACATACACATACACACACACACACACACACACACACACACACACACACACACACACACACACACACACACACACACACACACACACACACACACACACACACACACACACACACACACACACACACACACACACACACACACACACACACACACACACACACACACACACACACACACACACACACACACACACACATACACACACACATACACATACACACACACACACACACACACACACACACACACACACACACACACACACGCACGCACACACACACACACATACACACACACACACACACACACACACACACACACACACACACACACACACACTCTCAAAGCAGCTTCCCAAGCACCAACCATTACAGACTTTGAACGTCAACGAACCATAACAAAATGATTTAGAAGACCAGTGGTGTCCTCCCTCCGACATAACAGTGACCCGCTGCCAAGAAAACTCCTACCCTGCAGACTTCCTCCTTCTTCCTTGCTTGCTGGTTGCCTCCTGAACCCCCTCAAGACACCCTCAGCTAATCTCAGCTATACTTACTATGCTAGTGGCTCGTGGGAGGCAGAGGGGAGGGTGGTAATCCTAGTTGCCATAGTGATAAACAAACGCACGAGAGGTATAAGGTTGTGGGGGGGGGGAATAAAGTCTCTATCCGGCTCACTGGTGCCAGATCGGAGGATCAGAAATAGACACACTGGTGCCAACTTAGAGCTCGTGTCTCGGTTGGATAATGGCAGAACGGGGTAATGTTTATATGGTGTGATGCCATTGTTTGCCAGCTGGGGTTTGCTTGTGTACTTGTCTCTAACTGCGCTTGCTTATACGAGCGCCAGCTCCTGGGTCCCGTCTTGTGTGTAATTGTATATATACAGTAGTTTAGTGCATGGGGTCTCGATCCTCGTGTTTCCTAGCCTATCTTCTCCTGAAGCTGCATGTGGAGTGAGCTTCAAGTCTCTCTAGCTCAATCCAGCTGCTCTCTACCACCATAATAGAATAGTGCCTCGTTCCCTCAGTTAATAGTTGTCTAACATGATTTTATATGATGCTTTAGGTGGGGGACTCCACGCTGGAGATCTATATTCTATATACAAGTTATGCATAGTGTTAGAAAATCTTCTTTACCATGGCCCTGCAGGACATCCAGATACTTGACAGCATTGCATACTCCGCTGATGATGTTGTGTTCACCTGTACTCCGGCGTGAGGCTCGGTCTATCCCCCGGGACCCTTGACGGTCTACTCGCTCAGTGTATTCTGGTCAAGAGGACCCCCTACAGAAGCTCACAAGGACGGCAGAGATCACAGTCTCTGCTCACTTTCTTGATTGCTTGATGAAGATTAAGCCACCCTAGAGGTGGCAAGGGCACGAATAGCCCGTAAGTGGTAGATTTGTTTTGGAGTGAATGTATTCTTTGGTCGTGACGGGATATACTGCGTGCTGAGCTCGAATTTAAATCGTCAGTTCCTACTATGTCGCTGCTATCGCGGGGAGAGATACTGCTTGACAGTATTTATGAGGGTGTCCAGCTGCTCACGCCCTCTTCCACCTAATACTTATATATCTTGTTTGGTACCAATCACTCGGTTCTAAACTTGTTTAGTTTAGCTTTTTCATGTATTGTTGATTCTAGCATCTCTGTCGATTACAGAAGCTTTAGAAACTGTGTGTGTGTGTGTGTGTGTGTGTGTGTGAGTGAGAGAGAGAGAGAGAGAGAGAGAGAGAGAGAGAGAGAGAGAGAGAGAGAGAGAGAGAGAGAGAGAGTAGGGGGAAGGGAGACGACCTTGGTGAAAGAACAAAGACACATACTTCTGCTGCGGAAGAGTAACATTACAATGATGTGAGATCATGTGAACTGATAAAACAAAATATTTTTGTTGTTCTAAATTCAATAAAGTATTGCGACAGAGTTGCAGTTTATCTCAGATATACGAGTTGTAATATAAACAATGACGAAATAGACTCGAAAGAACGTGAATTTTACAACTGTTGGAATTGCACGAAAATGCATAAATTTGTTCGATGGAGCTAACATAAATTAACCTCAGATTCCCTAACAAATGACATTTGATAATTGACCTTAATGGCGTAGTGTCCAAACCTCGTAGTGCACGGCTATATGTGAAGATAATAATAATAATAATAATAATAATAATAATAATAATAATAATAATAATAATAATAATAATAATAATAATAATACTTGTTTACCTCACCAAACATTGCTAATACATTAAGCGCAGGTCACTATACAATTAAGGATCACCAGCTGTCAGGTAATGTGGACGACGCTGGCCTCCGCCGATGGCCAACCAGGGGCCAGATTCACGAAAGTACTTACGCAAGCACTTACGAACGTATACATCTTTCCGCAATCTTCGACGGCTTTGGTTACATTTATTAAACAGTTTACAAGCGTGAAAACTTCCCAATCAACTGTTGTTATTGTTATAAACAGCCTCCTGGTGCTTCCGAGCTCATTAACTGTTTAATAATTGTAAACAAAGCCGCCAAAGATTGAGAAAAGATGTATAGGTTCGTAAGTGCTTGCGTAAGTGCTTTCGTGAATCTGGCCCCAGGCTCTTAACTGCCTACTGCGTCACCTGTAACAACGACAACACCTTCTGCGCAGCCTACGTGGCGCCAAAGTGCATTCTAACTTAATGTTGATAACTTATTACTATTAAGTTCTTTTACTGTATAATCTAACCCGTTACTATTATCCTTTAAAAGTAAGTCAAACATAATAAACTTTCAGATTCGCTACAAATAAAACAGAGACTTATACTAATTAAAACATAACGTAATTGCATCATTTGTTTGCGTTCGCAGGAATCCGGATTGAGCGGCACAGAATCCTCCTCTAATCCTAGAGGTTATAAGTTCCCAGCGATTATATTTGGAGCGTCTCAGGTATTGATATCTTTCAGCGAAATTCAGATATATTTGCATTTCGACGACAACAGTATTGCTCTGCAATCCATTTCAATTGTGACAAAAGGAAGCAAGCGGCTTGGGTTTTCTGAGAGACAAGGTGAGAGGCAGAGAGAGAGAGAGCGAGCAGGAGGGAGAGAGTAAATGAAAAGAGTAAGAGCATAAAAGAGTGTGTGGGAGTTGGTGTGAGAGAGTGGGCGATAGAGAGGATAAAGAGATAATAAAAGCAATATTAAGAAAGTGGGCGTGAGAGGGAGAGCATACGAGTGAAAAGGAGAGAGAGAGGATAAAAGAGAGAGAGAACGAGGGCAAGCAGAGGTAGTCGCCAAGAATGAGAGTGGGGGGCGAGAGACAAAGGAAAAGGAGAGAGAATGAGAAAGACAATGAGAGTGACGCAAGCGAGAACGTCCATTCCCAACTGGCAGTAATGTAACTGCATCGCTGGATGTACACAACACACCTGTAGATAACCGATATCAAAAGTAGCTTGAAGTCTCCTGACATCATCTGGAGTAGAAACCGGCTGCCGTATCTGTCACTGCGAGTCAACGGAGGGAACCTGAAGACCACCTGAGACCGCCTTAATCATATGGAGTCACCTGATATAACCTAAATAATCTGTGATTGCTAAAATTGTGTCCCTCTAGGTAACTGTAGGATGCCTCTAGGTCACAACAGGGTCCCTCTAGGTCACAACGGGGTACCTCTAGGTCACTAGGTATTCGCCTAAGCCACCTAGAGTCACCTGGAGAGGCAGCGTTGACGTCACTCAATACCTCCCACGTTTAATGACATTAAAAAATAGGTAATAAACGATGTTAAAGCAGGGATGCTCCTCGCACATGCTTTTGATAAGAGACTTTTGATCGCGTAGGTAAAGACTTGTGCAAAAATACATTTCCTTGAACTGGCTCCTTGGCCAGACGTGACTGCCTTCTTGAGGCGACTGTTGACGCAAGTTCCCAGCTCTCTCCCCCCTTCCTCTTTCCACCGCTCTCCTTCCTTTCCCCATTTTCTATTTTTCTATACTTCTATCTTCCTTTTTTCGCACTCGATCAGCCCGTTCCTCCTTGTTTTCCGCTTCGCTGTCTCTAATTTTTCACTATTGTTTAGGTCAGAAGAAAACATTACTCGAGAGATTCCATGATGGGATTCCAACTGGCCCTGTCTCTCGACCACATCAATCGCTGGGTGGTGGTCATCTTTCCCAAGCACACCAGTCGCTGGGTGGTGGTCGTCTCTCCCAAGCACACCAGTCGCTGGGTGGTGGTCGCCACTCACGACGACACCAGTCGCTGGGTGGTAGTCGTCTCTCCCAAGCACACCAGTCGCTGGGTGGTGGTCGCCACTCATGACGACACCAGTCGCTGGGTGGTAGTCGTCTCTCCCAAGCACACCAGTCGCTGGGTGGTGGTCGCCACTCACGACGACACCAGTCACTGGGTGGTGGTCGTCTCTCCCAAGCACACCAGTCGCTGGGTCGTGGTCGCCACTCACGACCACGCCAGTGGCTGGGTGGTGGTCGTCTCTCCCAAGCACACCAGTCGCTGGGTGGTGGTCGCCACTCACGACCACGCCAGTGGCTGGGTGGTGGTCGCCACTCACGACCACGCCAGTGGCTGGGTGGTGGTCGCCACTCACGACCACGCCAGTCGCTGGGTGGTGGTCGCCACTCACGACCACACCAGTGGCTGGGTGGTCTCAAAGTCAACACCACGGAGGATAAAATCACAATGTTGATTTTGGTGATCATTTCCAGATGGCTTAATTCAGTTTCCCTCTGTCTGTACGACGGCAGTTTGTGACGCAGATATCCTAAATTTATGCAGTGATAATTTCAACATAATAATAATAATTCATTATGACGGGGACAGGCAGCCAGTGCATATATATACATGTTCGGCTTATATCGAGGTCCTTCTCCTTATGTAAAACTCCTCAGGAAGCAACCCTTCAACAGGCTGACTAATTCCTGGGTACCTATTTACTGCTAGGTGAACACGGAGCATTAGATGAACCATTTCTGCCCAACCATTTCTGTCCCTTCCCCGGGATTTGAACCCAGGATTCCTGATTGTGAAAACGATCCAAATTAGCCACTACCATGTGTATGTGTGTGTGTGTTTGTGTGTGTGTGTGTTTGTGTGTGTGTGTGTGTGTGTGTGTGTGTGTGTGTGTGTGTGTGTGTGTGTGTGTGTGTGTGTGTGTGTGTGTAATTACCTAAGTGTAATTACCTAAGTGTAGTTACAGGGTGAGAGCTACGCTCGTGGTGTCCCGTCTTCCCAGCACTCTTTGTCATATAACGCTTTGAAACTACTGACGGTCTTGGCCTCCACCACCTTCTCACTTAACTTGTTCCAACCGTCTACCACTCTATTTGCGAAGGTGAATTTTCTTATATTTCTTCGGTATCTGTGTTTAGCTATTTTAAATCTATGACCTCTTGTTCTTGAAGTTCCAGGTCTCAGGAAGTCTTCCCTGTCGATTTTATCAATTCCTGTTACTATTTTGTAGGTAGTGATCATATCACCTCTTTTTCTTCTGTCTTCTAGTTTTGGCATATTTAATGCTTCTAACCTCTCCTCGTATCTCTTGCCCTTCAGTTCTGGGAGCCACTTAGTAGCATGTCTTTGCACCTTTTCCAGTTTGTTGATGTGCTTCTTAAGATATGGGCACCACACAACAGCTGCATATTCTAGCTTTGGCCTAACAAAAGTCATGAACAATTTCTTTAGTATGTCGCCATCCATGTATTTAAATGCAATTCTGAAGTTAGAAAGCATTGCATAGGCTCCTTGCACAATATTCTTTATGTGGTCCTCAGGTGATAGTTTTCTATCTAGAACCACCCCTAGATCTCTTTCTTTATCAGAATTCTTTAAAGATTTCTCACATAATATATAGGTTGTGTGGGGTCTATGTTCGAATGTCTATGTTATGTGGGGTCTGTGTGTGTGTGTGTGTGTGTGTGTGTGTGTGTGTGTGTGTGTGTGTGTGCGCGCGCAACATCTCTATGTTGCTCTTTCTATATCTCCTATCGTCGTATGTACTTTCTTCATCTGATTATTATTTATTACCTAAAAAAATAAAGATAATAAATTATTATTTATTACCTAAACTGAGTACTAGTGACGTAGTTATACTCATCATCAGCGTCTGTACCGTCTTTATCATCATCAGCGTCTTTATTACCATCATCTTCAGGGTTTTTATCATTATTTTCAGCATTTTCATCATCTTCATCATTGTCAACGTTCTTTATCATTATTCAACTTCGTCGGCGGCTTCATCTTTATTATCAGCGTCTTAATCACCCTAATCATCATTAAAATAATAATTAACATTTTCACGATCTAAATCAAGGTCATTTCTTGTAAGTTATATAAACAAAAAATGTTCACTGAAGGAATTCCTGAAATATCCGGGCCACCGCGGTCATCCGGCTTTCATTATCAGTTATCCGGTTTGTGATTTTATTCAAGAACAACTGTGTTCTTATATACAACAATGACGTAAAAGTTATTATTGTTTATGTGTTGTTATTGTTATTAATCGTCGGTTAGTTCCTTTGGTCCTCCTGCAGCTGTACTTTATGAAAGAAAACGTTTTATATTTTCAGGGAAACTATGATAAATTTAGATTTAATTTTTTAACCATCTCTGTGCACACACACCAAGTTGAATTTGCTGGTTTGAGCATCGGTCAGTTCTTTGAAACAGTGGCAAATTTCTCAGAATATTGAGAATTCTAAACAAAATGATCCAAAACCTCTCAGAATTCTAACGAATATTGAACAGGTTTCCAAGCCAATTAGATTCCGATACATCCACATTTGGAGTTGTGAACGAAGACTTGCTCCACTACTTCACACTCTTAGTGAAGTATATGGCATATGGTACATATGGTAGTTCAGAATTTCGACACAGGTCAAAAGTACACAGAGAGTGCAAGAAGTGTAGCCATGGGTACACGAAGAGTACACAGGAAGTACTCAGGGAGTTACATGAAGAATACGCAAAGATTAGAGTATACGGAGAGTTCACAAAAAAGTATGTGCAGAGTTTCAATATAAATGTTAACATTTTGGACTGGTGACATTTGTTTAGTCGCCCTTCTATGTACTCTTTTTTGCAAGAGAGAGAGAGAGAGAGAGAGAGAGAGAGAGAGAGAGAGAGAGAGAGAGAGAGAGAGAGAGAGAGAGAGAGAGAGAGAGAGAGGTCTCGGGTGCTCTCACGTGTGAAAGTGTGTGTACATTAAAGGCGTATGCATGAGGGGCCGTGTGCATGTGTAGTATACATGTGTGTGTATGAAGATGTGTGCACCAAGAGCGTGTACAGGCCGGATGGAGGGAGGAGGGGAGGGGGGGGGGGAAGGTGTAGACAGGAACATGTAAACAAAAGATCAAGAAAAAAATTAAGATGTTCACATTATGCCCAATTTCACCTGAAATAATCTAATGTGAAGAAGGGAGGCAGGGAGGAACGGTGTACGGAAGGAGAAGAGGAGGAGGGAGGGAGGGAGAAGATAAGAGGAGGAGAGAGGGAGTGAGAAGATAAGAGAAGGTGGAGAAAGATATGGAATACCCAGCATAGTAAGGCTCATGATGCCTGTCCCCAGTCAGTGAGTCACACAGACGTGCCCTACCTGCCCTCCAGCAACGGTGCCTCTAGGAGCAGCGCCTTCAGGAGCAGCGCCTTCAGGAGCAGCGCCTCCAGGAGCAGCGCCTCCAGGAGCAGCGCCTTCAGGAGCAGCGCCTTCAGGAGCAGCACCTCCAGAAGCAGCGCCTTCAGGAGCAGCGCCTTCAGGAGCAGCGCCTCTAGGAGCAGCACCTCCAGGAGCAGCGCCTTCAGGAGCAGCGCCTTCAGAAGCAGCGCCTCCAGGAGCAGCGCTTCCAGGAGCAGCACCTACAGGAGCAGCGCCTCTAGGAGCAGCGCCTTCAGGAGCAGCGCCTCCAGGAGCAGCGCCTTCAGGAGCAGCGCCTACAGGAGCAGCGCCTCCAGAAGCAGCGCCTTCAGGAGCAGCGCCTCCAGGAGCAGCGCCTTCAGGAGCAGCGCCTTCAGGAGCAGCACCTCCAGAAGCAGCGCCTCCAGGAGCAGCGCCTTCAGGAGCAGCGCCTTCAGGAGCAGCACCTCCAGGAGCAGCGCCTCTAGGAGCAGCGCCTTCAGGAGCAGCGCCTCCAGGAGCGACGGAGGACGAAGGCGCGCCGGCGACACAGAGGAGGAGGCGGACGCGGGTCACTAAGCCAAGGTTCTAAACGGTAGCGACGAGAGGGCTTAAATACGGCCGTTGTATCAGGGTGAGTTAACACTAGTGGTGGTTAACATGGCGGTGATCATTAGCACGGGTGGTCGTTAACACGGGTGCGCGTTAATGCAAGCGGTCGTTAACACAGGTTGTAATTAACACAGGTGGTACTTGACATGGGGGGGGGGGGTGGTTAACACCTCTATTATCGAAGGTGGTGGATAACACGGGGGTAGTTAACACAGGTGGTCCTCATCACAGGCTGTAGTTAGCACATTTGGTAGTTAGAACATATGGTAGTTTACACAGGGGGGGGGGGGTAGTTAACAGAGCGGCAGTTTACGAAGGGAGTAGTTAAAGCAGGTGGTAGTTAACACAGGCAATAGTTAACATAGCTAGTCAGGTGGTGCAGGATGACAGGTGGTGCAGGGTGACAGGTGGTGCAGGGTGACAGGTGGTGCAGGGTGACAGGTGGTGCAGGAGACAGGTGGTGCAGGGTGACAGGTGGTGCAGGGGACAGGTGGTGCAGGGAGTCAGGCGGTGCAGGGTGACAGGTGGTGCAGGGGTGACAGGTGGTGCAGGGGTGACAGGTGGTGCAGGAGACAGGTGGTGCAGGGGTGACAGGTGGTGCAGGAGACAGGTGGTGCAGGGTGACAGGTGGTGCAGGGAGTCAAGCGGTGCAGGGTGACAGGTGGTGCAGGGTGACAGGTGGTGCAGGGAGTCAAGCGGTGCAGGGTGACAGGTGGTGCAGGGGTGACAGGTGGTGCAGGGGTGACAGGTGGTGCAGGGTGACAGGTGGTGCAGGATGACAGGTGGTGCAGGGTGACAGGTGGTGCAGGGTGACAGGTGGTGTAGGGGACAGGTGGTGCAGGGGACAGATGGTGTAGGGTGACAGGTGGTGCAGGGGATAGGTGGTGCAGGGTGACAGGTGGTGCAGGGAGTCAGGCGGTGCAGGGTGACAGGTGGTGCAGGGGTGACAGGTGGTGCAGGGGTGACAGGTGGTGCAGGAGACAGGTGGTGCAGGGTGACAGGTGGTGCAGGGAGTCAGGTGGTGCAGGGTGACAGGTGGTGCAGGAGACAGGTGGTGCAGGGTGACAGGTGGTGCAGGGAGTCAGGTGGTGCAGGGTGACAGGTGGTGCAGGAGACAGGAGGTGCAGGGTGACAGGTATTGCAGGGTGACAGGAGGTGCAGGGAGTCAGGTGGTGCAGGGTGACAGGTGGTGCAGGGTGACAGGTGGTGCAGGGAGTCAGGTGGTGCAGTGGACAGGTGGTGCAGGGTGACAGGTGGTGCAGGGTGACAGGTGGTGCAGGGAGTCAGGTGGTGCAGGGGACAGGTGGTGCAGGGTGACAGGTGGTGCAGGGTGACAGGTGGTGCAGGGGACAGGTGGTGCAGGGTGACAGGTGGTACAGGGTGATAGGTGGTGCAGGGTGACAGGTGGTGCAGGGGACAGGTGGTGCAGGGTGACAGGTGGTGCAGGGTGACAGGTGGTGCAGGGTGACAGGTGGTGCAGGGGACAGGTGGTGCAGGTCACGGCGGCGTGGAGTGCACTGCACAACAGTGTTCGTCAGCGACCCCAGCAGGAGGAACGTGACACCAACACATTTCACCCGCCACCTCGCGCCCTCTGCTCACATCACGGCGACGCAGAGGACGTGCCGCAAGTGCCGCAAGTGCCGCAGGTACCGCACACGCCGCACACTCCACAGGAGCCACACCAGCAGGAGCCGCGCCAGCAGAAGGCAACACTAGCACTCGCTCCTGAAGGGATAGTTCCTCTGATCACAAAGAAAAAAGTTAGGAGGCGGTCGCATGCGCGCCCAGGTGGCGTGGGGGAACAAGTGAGGCGGGAGGGAGGGACGGTAGGAGGGTAGAAGGGAGGGAGGATAGGTAGGAGGGGAGAGGGGGGACGGAAGCTGGCGTCTGGCCCTCTGCCAAGTGCAGTCCTCCACTGCTACCAGCGGTGGCAGTATCCCATAACCACCGCTTCTCCCGCCACCGTGATGCCGCCAGGTGAGTCAACCTGCCGCCAGGTGAGTAGACCTGCCGCCGCCGCCTCCTGAAGGAGGTCACCAGCCTCTACCTCACCACCTACGGGTTGTCTAACGAGGTGATCCGTCCGCCTCCTCCGCCAACCGGCCCGCCCCGCGCGCACCTCCGCCAGCTACTGAGGACCTCGCCAGGGGGAACCGCCTCGTAACTCATTTTGGGACGCGAGCGACGCTCTGGGGCTCCGTCGCCGCCCTCTACAGGAGGACTCTTGCTCCTGTAGAGAAGAGTCTCTACAGGAGAAGAGGCTCTTGCTTCTCTTGCTTCACCTTCCCTCTGGCGCTCTATGGTAACTGGTTTACAAAGGCCGTAAGGATGACTTTAATACAGGTTGCCACCAATATTACTTACAATGACTAATAATAGTGATATTAATTTACAGTGCTTATGGCTACTGTAATAATTATTATAACTAACCATATACTCATTAGAAAGTTACAGGCACATGGTATTAGAAAGGGGGCGGGGTCGAGGGGGGGGGGGGTTATCATGAGTGTCGCTACCAGAGGTAACCATACAGTTTAGGGGTAGCCATACAGTTCGGGGGTAACCATACAGTTCAGGGGTAACCATACAGTTTAGGGGTAACCATACAGTTTAGGGGTAACCATACAGTTTAGGGGTAACCATACAGTTTAGGGGTAACCATACAGTTTAGAGGTAACCATACAGTTTACGGGTAACCATACAGTTTAGGGGTAACCATACAGTTTACGGGTAACCATACAGTTTAGGGGTAACCATACTGTTCAGGAGTAACCATACAGTTCAGGAGTAACCATACAGTTTAGGTGTAACCATACAGTTTAGAGGTAACCATACAGTTTAGGGGTAACCATACAGTTTAGGGGTAACCATACAATTAGGGGTAACCATACAGTTTAGGGGTAACCATACAGTTCAGGGGTAACCATACAGTTCAGGGGTAGCCATACAGTTCAGGGGTAACCATACAGTTCAGGGGTAACCATACAGTTTAGGGGTAACCATAAAGTTTAGGGGTAACCATACAATTTAGGGGTAACCATACAGTTTACGGGTAACCATACAGTTTAGGGGTAACCATACAGTTTAGGGGTAACCATACAGTTTAGGGGTAACCATACAGTTTAGGGGTAACCATACAGTTTACGGGTAACCATACAGTTTAGGGGTAACCATACAATTAGGGGTAACCATACAGTTTAGGGGTAACCATACAGTTTAGGGGTAACCATACAATTAGGGGTAACCATACAGTTTAGGGGTAACCATATAGTTTAGGGGTAACCATACAATTAGGGGTAACCATACAGTTTAGGGGTAACCATACAGTTTAGGGGTAACTATACAATTAGGGGTAACCATACAGTTTAGGGGTAACCATACAGTTTAGGGGTAACCATAAAATTAGGGGTAACCATACAGTTTAGGGGTAACCATAGAGTTTCGGGGTAACCATACAATTTAGGGGTAACCATACAGTTCAGGGGTAACCATACAATTAGGGATAACCATACACTACAGGTGAAACCATACAATTAGGGTATGGGAACCAGATTAAGGAATTCGATGTCTGATCAACAAAAACACTAAAAGAATGTTGTAAGATAAGATTTAACTTTCGCCGTTATCAGTAAAGATTGTGGCAAGTTGTTGTTGTTGTTAGAGGGCAAAGCACAAACACAACAGCAAAGGTAACAGCCTGGCTGTTCAACTTATGTATTGGTGACTTGCTAATTTTCTTATAAATAATTATAATAAAATCCCTGTGATTTCCTGTCGGCTATTTTCCTCCAAGCTAACCATATGAAAAATATAAACAGAGTAATTGACATCTTACGAAGCAATATTGGAACCTAATAGGACTGGTGATGATGGTGATTTAGACCGTGGAGGATCTTAAGACCAAGATTGGTAGGTCTTAAGGCCAAACCCGAACCAAAACTCCTAATATTATTCACTATATCTTGGTCTTTTAAGTTTCCTCTTTACACTATACAGTCTAGTTTTCGTCGTACTACACAACGGAAATTAATTCACTTGAACGGGTACAGGGAAGAGCGCCAAAGGTAATCCCAGGAAAGAGAACACTGCCCCCATGAAGAGAGACTCAGGAAAGCTAATTTAGATTCCCATCAGGCGGAGAAAAAGGCGATGACATGACTGAAGGACATAAATGGATGAAAGGGGATATTATTGGGTTTGAAATATATCAAAATATTGACAAGAAGGTCCGTTTCAGGCAGGTCGGGTTCCTGGCAGGTGGGGTTCCTGGCAGGTCGGGTTCCTGGCAGGTGGGGTTCCTGGCAGGTCGGGTTCCTGGCAGGTCAGGTTCCTGGCAGGTCGGGTTCCTGGCAGGTCGGGTTCCTGGCAGGTCGGGTTCCTGGCAGGTCGGGTTCCTGGCAGGTCAGGTTCCTGGCAGGTCGGGTTCCTGGCAGGTCGGGTTCCTGGCAGGCTCACCAAGGCGCCGAGAGAAGCCAGACTTGCGCTCATAAATCGCCTCGAGATTTGTGCTTCCCAGTTCCCCCAGAGACTTTTGGGGTGAGCTTCTACCCTATTAGATTCCTTGATTAATTTCCTCTGGAATTTCCGATTTCATTTTTGCATGTGTGTGTGTGTGTGTGTGTGTGTGTGTGTGTGTGTGTGTGTGTGTGTGTGTGTGTGTGTGTGTGTGTGTGTGTGTGTGTGTGTGTATTTGTGTGTGTGTGGCTGGTAGCGAGACAACATCCATAAAGTGATGAGGGAACATCCAGTGACCAGCTAGCAATGAGAGAACATCCAGAGACCAGCTGGTGACGAGAGAACATCCAGAGACCAGCTGGTGACGAGACAATATTCAGAGCGGAAAATATCTTCTTCACGTTGAAAAAACATTTGTGGAAAAATATTCACTCTATTGTTAGAATGTTATTGAACAAAAATATGTTATCCTGCCTGCAAATTTATCAGTGAACAGTATTGCATTCAACACAGATATTATTTTATAAATAAATACGATATAATAGCAGTAAATAATGATGAAGATAACATAGAGTCAAACTATATAACGAACGCGAAAAAGATATCACAAATGAGGACAGACACGAGGTATATAAATACAGGAAAAGAAGGTATATACGAATGATGGTTATAAGATCAGTGTGATGATACAGACAGAAGAGTAATGACATTTAATCTTCTGATTATTTTAACTCCCATTCTATAATTATTATGCTTGCTCGTTCTGATGTTCTTAAACTAGTACTGCGAGCAGTTTAAAGGCGTGGCCATTAGAAGATTTGCCACAAGATAACGGGGACTTTTAAAGGTGTCTTGACTCATATTAAGGTATTGGTGTTGATTTAGGAAAGACTTTGTAACAAGGATCTTTGCAATTGAATAATTTCGTGAAAATCATTCTCGTCTTTTTTATTCAATTAAATAATTTGCCATATTTAATTGAATGAATTTTGTCTAAGTCAATTCTCTATTATATAAATAAAATTTAGTCTTCTATACTTTCATAAAATCAGTAACGTAGTCCACATTAGCTCTGAACTTCGTTAACTGCATGTTGATAAAATTATTGGTTTACTGGCCTTTCTTGTTTACCAAAGATTTGGCTTACGGGCTATTCATGCCCGTGCCACCTCTTGGGTGGCTTAATCTTCATCAATCAATCAAGATTTGGCATTTGAAATTAGAAATGATTATTTAACTCTATTGAAATGATATTATAATCTCACCTGGATATATAAATTAATTTATATCAACATTTCAGTTCTTCAGTGGCGCACTGGTCAGCACAGTGGGTTCACTTCCAAATGGTCCCGGGTTCGATTCCCAAACAGCACGAGACGCTAGGTAATTTGTTAAGCCTGTGGCTTTGTTTACCTAGCAGGAAATAAGTACCCAGGAGTTAGTCTACTGTTGTGGGTTGCATCCTGGAGAAGACTACTTGTTGGTCTCGGGGAACTTGAATAGTTGTAACAGTCTTCCAGTGCCTGACCATGAAGAAGTATAATACTTATTTTTCAGTATTATTATTAGCAAAGTTGCAGTATTATTTATACTGAAATGTGGCGTGAAAACACCGCAGACTGCACTCCTATTTTATTCAATTGTTCATAAATGCTCTGTATGACTAACCATCCTGTGTGATGGGGATTTTATAGCATCACCTAGTTAGCTTTTTTGACACACTGTACTCCACTTCATATAGTCTAGGGTAGCTGCACTAATGCAGATGTACCTAATGTATTAATAAAAAAAAATCATAAATGTCATACTGGAGTTGAAACCCTTAACAGAGCTGTAATGGATGTAATTCAAAATCTCTCGTTTGTGGATGTGAACCAATTTTTTTCCTCTGTGAATATAATCCAACTTTTTGTGGATGTTATCCAAGTTGTTTCTTTTGTGGATGTAATCCAACTTCTTTCCTCTGTGGATGTGACCCAGTCTCCTCTCATTATTATCAGAGAAACAACTTAAGATGTTTCCAAACTGCCATTAGCGAGTGGGAGTGTGGGAGTTCATCACAACTTGTAGCGACTACAGATGTGATACCAAACATTAGCACAATTATATAATATAGAGTATTAATGTTAATACTTTACAGTAGTACATAGAAGTTCTACTCTATTGTGGTCCAGGATTCCACTGACGAACTTGATTGTGTTCGAAAATGTTATTTATGAGTTTACAGTAAAAAGAAATACACTTTTACTGTTGGCATAGAGAGTTATTATCGGTTGCCTTATTCTCTTAATTTATAATTAATTAATTCCTTCGCTAATTCCCGATTGTGATTATGAGACCGATTTGTTTAACGTTAACTGACCAGACCATTTGGGTCTGAAGACTCGGTACATGTATATGAATTATAGAATTTTTTTCTGAAGCTTTGTATTTCGAAAGATCTTTTCTGGTTAATTAGAAGATGACTTCTAACAAGAGACATCTTTTAATTACTTCATGAAATTCTGTTATGTGCTGTTTGGCAGGTTAGCTCTAAACTTAAAAAGGACACCAATATAGCAGCTCAAGAGAAGATCTACACAAGAGAAGATGTGCTCGAGACAAGATGTATTCAAGACGAGATCTGCAAAAGTCGAGAATGTAATAATGAACATCGCGGGATTCGTAATTATAGTCACTCGGTGAACCAAGTGAGGTTATGTTAGGTTAGTTTTACAAGCTACGTTAAACAAGATAGGTTAAAATTTAACATGCTAGGTTGAGCAACCGATGTTCAAGAAGTTAGGTTCAACAAGCTTGGTTCATCATGCTTGATTTAACGAACTAAGTTGAACAAACTAGGTTTAAGAAACGAAGTCAACAAGTTAGGATCAGCAAGCTAGGTTCAAGAAGCTAGGTTCAACAAGTTAGGATTTACAAGCTAGGTTCAACAAGCTACGATTTACAAGCTAGGTTCAACAAGTGAGGTTCCACAGGCAATTTTTAACAAACAAAAAATCGACAAAGGAAGCAAGAATAGAGCAGCACGAGAAAAAAATAAATATGAAATAAAAAAACATGCAAGGAACAACAATGACAAAAATACGAAGATACGATACAGAGGAAAGAGAAAGCGGACGATGAAAAAGTAACTGGAAGAAATGTGAATAAAAGTGATAACACTGTTGAGGAAGACTGACTTTCGTGAAAGTGAAAGAAAATGCAGATAAGAATGAACGAATATAAGATTCAATATGGAAAGAAATACAGAAAGAGAGAGAGAGAGAGAGAGAGAGAGAGAGAGAGAGAGAGAGAGAGAGAGAGAGAGAGAGAGAGAGAGAGAGAGAGAGAGAGAGAGAGAGAGAGGTCTCGGGTATAAGATTCAATATGGAAAGAAATACAGAAAGAGAGAGAGAGAGAGAGAGAGAGAGAGAGAGAGAGAGAGAGAGAGAGAGAGAGAGAGAGAGAGAGAGAGAGAGAGAGAGAGAGAGAGAAAAGAGAGAGAGAGAGATAATATAATTTCAGCAGAAAGAGGGCAGACATTAACATATAAAATAATTTTAATGTTCAGGAAAAAGCGACAATGAGAATAATTGGGGAAATTCCAAGATGGCATGATCACCTTTCCACACTTTATCTCCGCTTTCTGTTCTTCCTCATTCGTTCTTCCTCATTCGTTCTTCCTCAGCCCTCCACTCTCCATGTCCTCACCTAGTTCACCATGTCTTCCTCTCCCTTCTACCTCTCCTTCACTTCCTCCTCCTTCTCTCCTTCCGTCCATTATTTCCCTCTGCTTCTTCCTCTTATCCCTTATTTCCTTTTGTTTCCTCGTCGTCTTCCTCCTCCTCCTCCTCCTCCTGCTGCTGCTTGGTTATCAGAGGAGAGACGAAACCCTTGGATAAGACTGTGTTAAATTTAGCTCAGGTTGCTAGGGCGACGCTGACAGACTGGTGGCAGGAGGAGATTACGGGCGGTGGTAGACTGGTGGTAGACTGCTGGTAGGAGATTACGGGCGGTGGTAGACTGCTGGTAGGAGATTACGGGCGGTGGTAGACTGCTGGTAGGAGATTACGGGCGGTGGTAGACTGCTGGTAGGAGATTACGGGCGGTGGTAGACTGCTGGTAGACTGCTGGTAGACTGGTGGCCCCTTGCCATAATTGTGCCAACCTTGCCATATTAGTGTCTCCTGGCCCTCATATAGCCACGTTTGGGTTGGGTTCGTTCTCGACTCACAATCGGGACTCCCGGGATCAAATCCCGGGCGGGACAGAAACAGTTTGGCACGTTTCCTATAACCTAACGCCCCTGTTCACCTAGCAGTAAATAGGTACCCGGGAGTTAGTCAGCGTGTTGTGGAGATGTATCCTGGGGAGGGTCCGACCCAGGGTCAGTAGTTCGACCTTGGAGGAGGACCTCGATATAAGCCGAACATATATTTCATTTACCTGGGCACTAGCAGGCTCGAACCCTCGACCTCCAGCACGGGAGACAGTCGCTCTATTAACTGCGCTATTGGGCAAGCTTGGGGAAAGGCAAGTTCCGTTGGGAAGCGGTTAGCTGCCTTGGGATCCTTCTGTTTTTCAGGCTAGTCCAGTAGGGCTATAGCGACCTTCCTGCAGGTCGGGTGTTCGAGCTTCCTAGTACCCAGGTAAATGAAATGTTAAATCCACGGTAATGTAGAGAGACGTTCATGTAACATGTATAAATACATAGACCCGACCACGACAAAATGAATTGTAAATTATAATTAATATTGATATATTTCCACAGTTGAAATAATGGTTCCACCCTTGAAATAATGGTTCCAATAGGGGCCACGCTTGCCATAATTGTGGTACCCTTGCCATAGTAATGCCCGTCTTGCCATATTATTGCCACATTGGCCACAATACTGTCAAACTTGTCAGAGAAATAGCAGTCATAAAAATTCTCCAGCTCTCAATAAATGCCATTACATTTTTGCTTGCAATATATGTCCAGCTGACAGTTGAAACTGACGTGTCTTGCTGACAGCAGGGTACCACTAGCTGACTAGTCCTGCTGACAGTAGTGTACCACTAGCTGACTTGTCCTGCTGACAGTAGGGGTACCATTAGCTGACTTCTGCAAATGACAGTTGATACCTTTGCTGTGATAGATCCTTCCATCTGCCATAATATTTCTCTCCCACTGCCATAACACAGTCCCCCGTGCTTAATGTCTTGCCTATTTGTAAAACCGTAAATTAATACCTCGTGTGTCGGTCCTCGTGTAGACCGACACGTCTTGAGAGGTTAAGGTCAAGGAACTAATTTCCCCTCAGGTGTGACTGACTTTGGCTTCTGCGAAAAAGTTGTCGGTGGAAGTCAACGACTTCCCTTGGACTCAGGTACCGTGTCAGGCCCTAGTCTGTTGGCATGGGTGTTTTCTGTTTAATGATACGTGGAAGTCACGCCTGTGCTCTTTATTACAGATCAGGTCTGACATACGTGGTAGAGTTGTAATTGACTACTCCGGAGCTTATAGCTCGCTGTTGCCTGTGTTGATGGTATTTGTTTGGTGGGACTGTGGGAGACAGGGTCGGTGTCAGGTTAACCTTCAGGTCACTGTCACCGTTCGATTCCAGGAGGATTTTTCCTTGGATTATTTTGGTACATACGTCTTGTGTCAAGCGCCCAGCGCCTTCTCTATGTGCTGGACTTCGGTACCAGTTTGTTGACCAATTCATTCAGCTTGTCTTAGTGTGTGTGTGTGTGTGTGTGTGTGTGTGTGTGTGTGTGTGTGTGTGTGTGTGTGTGTGTGTGTGTGTGTGTGTGTGTGTGTGAGTAACCTTGAAGCTCATCGACCTCTGAGCAGTACTTCCACAATTGAGCACCTCAAATCATGCCATCCTGCCCCCCTGCCCTCCCCTAAGCCCCTCCATTCCCCTCCCAAACCCCCCCTCGCCTTCACCCCATGACCCTCACCTTCCCCTCACTCACCCCCACTCACCCCCCCCCCGGGTTGACTCACTGCCCCCGTTATAAAGAAGTAGAGGAGAAGTAGAAGAGAAAGGAAGCAAGGAAGAGAAAAACGATGAAAAAAAGGCAATAGAAGAAGTCTCGAGAGGACACAAGAGGACACATGTAACTTAGTTAAGTAAATTTTACATAGAGGCAAACTCACCCTCTCTCTTTATGGAGATTTTCTCCGTCTCTACAGAATCAGCGCCTCGGTCAGAGGGACACGTGGATGAATCTCTCAAGTCACGCGTCCAGTCCTCACTTCGTCTCGTTACCTCACGACGTAAACGCAACATTGATTATTTGCATAAATACGGGTGCGTTGCTACGACGTTGTTACGACGCTGTTACGATGTCGTTGTCATGACGCTCTTACGACGTTGTGTGATTTTTTTTACTGGAAGGCGACGTTCGTGTCTGGGACACGTTTGTCTCTGGTATTTATGGGAATATTGGCGAGTTTGTAATACATTGTGAATGTCATGACTCGAGAATGACAGACTTCGTGGATGTAATGGTATTATTACACTATATTACATTATTAAACACCTTACAACCGGCATTACTTAATGCTTGGTGGCAGTACGGGTTTGACTAGACCCGCTGACTTAGGAGTCGGGGGCTGTACCTGTGGTGTAGTTAGACACTAACTACTCCACTATAGCACACTTGTGGTAGCGATTGGGCTCGGTGTTTAATATAATGTGTTGATTCCTTTCACCACTACAACTACACAACTACTGGTAATCATCAATAATACTCCCCCTCCCCCCATGTGCTCTCCCTCTCTCTCTCTCCCCCACACTCTCCCACCTCTGCCTCCCTCTCCATACTCTCCCTCCCTCCCATCCCATACTCTCCCTCCCACTCTCCCTCCCAGCTTCACAGTTTCCCTTCCCCCTCCCGTTCCTCTCCTGGTCCTCGCTCAATACCACACGGCAGTGACGTCACAAACGCTGTGACGTCATATGAACAATGACGTTAAATTAAGGAAAGTCATGCCACCACGAAAAACAATGACGTCACGGAACGGATTGACGTCACGACCTGTGAGTTCGTGGCAGAGGAGAACTTTGAGCCTAATGATCACACGAGGTTGTTAGAGACGTCACGAGAATGTAACGAGCCCTAATGACCGCCGGCTTGTGACGTCACGGGAGCAACGGAGTCCCGGATGCTGACGTCACTAGAGTAAAGATGTCCCGGATGCTGACGTCACTACACAACAAACGCGGTCCCGGATGATGACGTCACTTCGGCTAATGTCCCGGGCGATGAATGACGTCGATACTGACGTAAGTAATGACTCGACGCTGCCGAGTCATGGCGTCACGGGACTTCATGACGTTCCAGAAAGCCCTGACGTCACTGGAATGCGTGACGAGACCAGAGAAGGGGTTTAATGGGACGAGGATCACTCGCTTTTCACGTCATGTGTGCTAATGGGCGGTTGGGAGGGGTGGGGATGAGACCTGGGGGGGAATGTGTGCTTGTGTGGGGGGGGGGGCGTAGCTTAGAGGGGAGATGGAGAGGAAGAAAGGAAATAAGAGGCAGAAAGAGAGAAGGGAGGAAGATGGAGAGGAGGAAGAGTCAGGCAGATCCCTTAAGTAGTCAGATGTGTGTCGGAGAGGGGGGGGGGAGAGGCAGCAGAAGTTCTTGCTGGGGGTCCTGCTGGGGGTCCTGCTGGGGGTCCTGCTGGGGGTCCTGCTGGGGGTCCAGCTAGGGGTCCTGCTGGGGGTCCAGCTGGGGTCTTGCTGGGGTTCGTACAATACAATATACCGAGAAGTGGCCGTGTCCCCCGGGGGCGAAGACACTGGGGTAGATCTCAGCAACAGACGAAATGTCCAACTACTCCGTCTTAAAGTTAGGTAACTAGATCAATTTACTATCTGTCAATATATATATACAATATATATATATATATATATATATATATATATATATATATATATATATATATATATATATATATATATATATATATATATATATATATATATACATTCTGCGTGATATATCTTCCCTTCCCTCCTGCCACTGCGGTAGCCGCTTCCATAGGTCAGGGGTCGCACCGTGGCCTGGTCGCTATACTGGCGCTGGTCGCTATACTGACCTGGTCGATATAGCACAGCAATCAACGCAGCGGCTCTCGGTCTTATAGGTGGCAAGACGCCCCCTCAGTCTAAGCTGACTGATGACAGAAGAGTGGGTGATATATAGGACTTGAGCTATGTCTGACCGCCAGCCGCTCAGACATAGACATTGGTACCTGTCGATTATTTCAATGTCTTTAGCGAGGATCTTTTTCCTCGTGCATCTAATGGGTGTAGATCTAATGTGATTTTTTAGTAAATATAACTTTGTTGTTCGTGCATTGACAGGGTTTTGTCGTCTTGCCTATACACTGAGATCGTTGGAGGCGCTATTGTGCCCCCAAGTGGATGGGTAGAGACCTAGACGAGTTACCCTTCAGTAACCAGGAGGCAGAGCTTGCCTTACACTACAGGAGCAAGAAGATCGCCAACTCCATCTTGAAGAACTCTCTCGGCACTTTACAGAACGCCTTGCAAGATAGGAGTGTCATCCTCACCTTAACATGCTCACTTGGGATTGTTAGCCTCAGCGACTGTGTGAACGTTTTGTGTGGGCTTTCACACACACACACACACACACACACACACACACACACACACACACACACACACACACACACACACACACACACACACACACGCGTAGGAAGAGAATGATAGCATAAAACCCATGTAACCTGGCAAAAAAAATTAATGATACGAGGGAACCTGTTCTTACGTGGCTTGCTGAGGGGACCTGGTGGGAGGTGGGTGAGGGGAGACGCCTTTACAATTACCGAGCAACGAGCCAAGGCACCCAGCTGACCTTTGACCTTAAGGCTCTGACCGCACCAGGAAATACTCCATTCCGCCCCCCCCCCTAACCCTCCCTCGCCCCCCTCACTTCACCTTCCTCTCCTTTCCTTACTCTCACATTCTGTCTCCGATGCTCTCACCCTTTCCTCCTGTCCCCCTTTCGCTTTCCCTTTTTCCTCTCTTCTTCTCTTCATTTTCCACTCACTTCTCCTCCATTGTCTAACCATCTCTCCTTCTTACCTCACATCTTCACCTACCTGCCTCTTCTATCCCTCATACTTCCTCTCTTCCCTCTCTTGACACTTCTCTTCTCCCCTATTCTCCTCACACTTCCCCTCTGCCGTCTTCTCTATGATGCAGCTTGGCTATACTCCCGATAGGTCAAAGGTCACACATATGCGACCTTTCGGGTTCTTCTTGTGGACCATTTTCCTCTAAGGTCAAGGGTCACGTGATTTAGATGGGCTGAGTGTGTGTGTGTGTGTGTGTAGTCATTTCTCCTTTCATTCTCACTCCCTTCTTTCTCACACATTTATGCTCTCCCGCCTCTCTATTCTCTCGTCTACGACCCTTAACCTTCCTCTCTCTCTTGTGTCTCCCACCTCCTCTCTACCCCCGTACCTCCTTCCCAGATAATCCATCTCACATCTCTCCCTATACCTCGCCCACACACCGCTCAATATTCTCTAGGATTGTCCTCCGCCTACTGAGCCTTCTCCTTATTTCTCTCCTTTTCCAGTTTAACGCGTTTATGTTCTTCCCTTCTCCCCCCCTCTCTCTCTCTCTCTCTCTCTCTCTCTCTCTCTCTCTCTCTCTCTCTCTCTCTCTCTCTCTCTCTTCCTCACAGTAATTGTATACAACGTTGTATGGATGTAGTTAAGCACTTATTGTCGTGATAATTGAAAAGAGGTGTCAGTGCTGTTACTGTGCATCTGTGCTCACTGTCTGCCCCTCCTCTCGTTTAGATAGTACGTATAGAAGCTATGTGCACCAGCGTGCCATTGACGTAATGGACAATTAGGTAGTAAAATTGTATACTATGCACTGTCGAGTGTGAAAAATAAAGGTAAAACCTAAATTTAAAATACTCCAAAGTCTAGTGTAGCGCACACACACATACACATACACACACACACTCACACTCACACACACACTCACACGCACACACACACACACTCACACATACAGGGGGAGCTGGTAGCTGAGTGGACAGCGTTCAATTCCCGGTGCCGGCGAGAAACAATGGGCAGAGTTTCTTTCTCCCTGATGCCCTTGTTACCTAGCAGGAAATAGGTACCTGCGAGTTAGCCAGCTGTTACGGGCTGCTTCTTGTGTGTGTGTGTGTGTGCGTGTGTGTGTGTGCGTGTGTGTGTGTGTGTGTGTGTGTGTGTGTGTGTGTGTGTGTGTGTGTGTGTGTGTGTGTGTGTGTGTGTGTGGAAAAAATAGTAGTTACTAACAGTTGATTGACAGTTGAGAGGCGGGCCGAAAGAACGCACTTCTCAGCCTACTATGCAAGGCCAAATTTGCCTAATAAGCCAAGTTTTCCTGAATTAATATATTTTCTATAATTTTTTTCTTATGAAATGATAAAGCTACCCATTTCATTATGTATGAGGTCAATGTTTTTTTATTGGAGTTAAAATTAACGTAGATATATGACCGAACCTAACCAACCCTACCTAATCTACCCTAACCTATCTTTATAGGTTAGGTTAGGTTAGGTAGTAGAGAAAGTTAGGTTAGGTTAGGTTAGGTAGGTTAGGTAGTCGAAAAACAATTAATTCATGAAAACTTGGCTTATTAGGCAAATCGGGCCTTGCATAGTAGGCTGAGAAGTGAGTTCTGGCTACTAGGTACGACATATATATATATATATATATATATATATATATATATATATATATATATATATATATATATATATATATATATATCCAATTCGAATAGTGAACGAATTCAGTCATTAAGAATTCGAAATAAATGGGAATTTCGCAAGAAATTCGATTCTTGGGAACAAGAATCGAATTTCAATGAACGTCGAGAGGCAGGACCAATTAGCCGAAGCTCGTCTTACAAGCACAAGTAGTGGTACACAAGTAGGGGAGTGCGGTTTGGGTCTGGTATGGCAATATATTATTTTAAAATAGTCTACGGAAGCCGCGCGCTATTTTCTATTATTCCCATTTTCGTTGTGTTTACGTTGGTCGTAGTGAGCGTGTGAGTAATTTACTAGTTATACTTTTTACTATTTGTGCCTGTGGGATCGAGCTGTTAGCTCTTGGACCCCGACTTTCTAACAGTCAGCTGTCAAACGTACTGACTTCCCATCTCTTTTCCTCTATATTATCTCCGACCATACACTTCTCTTTAACACACACACACACACACACACACACACACACACACACACACACACACACACACACACACACACACACATCTCCAGGGTGCAGTCCGTAGCAGCTGTCTGACTCCCAGGTACCTATTTACCGAAAGATGAACAGAATCATCAGGAGAAAAAACTCTGTCCATTTGATTGTGTTTCGGCCGGGAATCGAACCGGACCCTTAGGAATACGATTCCTAAGCGCTATCCACGTTTGTGTGTGTCTACGTACGTATATAATTATACTTACGTAATAGAACATGTGAGTGAGTTGAGCTTCGGCTTTATCGGTCCGCCTCTCAATCGTCAGTCAACTGGTGTACAGATTGCAGAACCTATTGGGCTCTGTCACATCTGTGTATGGAGTCTCGCCTCCGCCACATTACTGTTCTGACACTGACACTTATTAATGTCTCTAAGGGGTCATTTGGGAAACTAGATTTCCACCTGTGATTTCCCCATTCCCCTTGTTCGAGTGCCACTAATGCCCCATAATTGGTCATTACAAATCCTTAAACCACCACTAGTTAAATGCAATAATTCTTTTCATGGTTTCTATTTCTTAATCGCATTTAGGTTTCAGAAAATGTTGCGTTTGGAATTAGCATTAAGAATTTCCGGGTCTTATTTATAATGTGTTCACTTCACTACGAAGAAGATCCTCGTGACATCTCTGACACATCTGTGCCTCCCTCTATGCCCTCCTGGTCCTGCTGGACCTTGTCTTGAACACTGCTGCTTTGTCACTTCCCCCTTAGGATCTTGTATGTCGCTGTCATGTCCACCCTCGTTTCTTCTCCTTCAAGGTCCAGTTCCCTCAGTCTCTCCTCGTCGCTTAGGTTCAGGAGAGTATAGTCCTCCCGTGCTGCTCTACCGTGGGAGAGCAGTACTCCCGTGCTGCTCTACCGTGGGAGAGCAGTGTTCCCGTGCTGCTCTACCGTGGGAGAGCAGTGTTCCCGTGCTGCTCTACCGTGGGAGAGCAGTGTTCCCGTGCTGCTGTACCGTGAGAGAGCAGTACTCCCGTGCTGCTCTACCGTGGGAGAGCAGTGCTCCCGTGCTGCTATACCGTGGGAGAGCAGTGCTCCCGTGCTGCTCTACCGTGGGAGAGCAATGTTCCCGTGCTGCTCTACCGTGGGAGAGCAGTGCTCCCGTGCTGCTCTACCGTGGGAGAGCAGTGCTCCCGTGCTGCTATACCGTGGGAGAGCAGTGCTCCCGTGCTGCTATACCGTGGGAGAGCAGTGCTCCCGTGCTGCTCTACCGTGGGAGAGCAGTTTTACTTTAAGAAGATAACAAACAAGGCATCCAATGGGAGATGGAGGGGGGGGGGGAGACCAGTCCTCCCATTGACGTCAGTATCGACCAGTCGCGTCACCACCTACGTAACAAGTTTCCCTCACTCTGATTGGCGGGAGGGAAAGGGTGGCGCGCCACCTCGCGGCCACGATTGGCTGGGATGGCGTGACGTCAACGCCGCAACTGGGAGCTATTGGTCGTGGGGGGGAAACTGTGACGTCACCGATGCTCATTGGCTGCTGTAGAATATGACGCAGCGGCAGCAATTTTTTCCCCACAGTTTCCAGACGGCTTTCTCGTATTTGGTTCCTGTATTCTCACTACGGTGTATTAAATCACGTATGAGCAGGCTGTATTCACAATACGG